>NC_056741.1:574391346-574451346 GCF_019279795.1 Protopterus annectens | reverse complement strand
GGGTCCCCAGGTCCCTAATTACTTCTTCTGTACTTAATGGATTTCCACCTATGTGGTAATTTGTGGGCACTTTGTTTTTGCCAAAGGGGATGACTATACACTTTTTGGCATTTAGCTTGAGGCCATGGCTCTGGCACCAGTTGTCTGTTTCTATGAGGCCCTTTTGGAGGATGCTTGTGTCGGCTGGAGAGTCGATTATGGCACCCAGTTTGCAGTCATCTGCGAACTTGGTCAGCCACAGTCCTTCTGTGTTGGCCTGTACCTCCGAGAAATATATACCGAACAAGAGAGGTCCCAGGACTGAGCCTTGTGGGACACCACTTGTAACTGGTTTGGAGTCTGACATGGCTCCAGCAATTCTAACCATGTGGGTTCTGTCCTTGAGCCAGTTTGCAATCCATCTAGTGACATAGGGGTTTATATTTAAGCTGGTGAGCTTATCTATAATGCCCGAGTGGGGTATTGTATCGAAGGCTTTTGCGAGGTCCAGGTAGGCTGTGTGGACCACCTTCCCCTCGTCAATGGCCTTGGTGACTGTTTCAAAGAAATCAACCGGTTTAAGAGGCAGGATCTGCCCTTAAAGCCGAACTGGGTAGGATCCAGTGTTTGTAGGTCCCCAATATCTTTATTTATGAGGTCCATGATGATCCTTTCCATAGCTTTATATATACACACACACATATGTGTGTGTATATATATATATATATATATATATATATATATATATATATATTTATCTATATATACATACATACATACATAACTGGCTCCCCACTTAAACACCATGTTCAATAATAGCCTTGCATCAGGCTTTGTGCCCACTGAATGGCGCACAGCAACAGTTATCCCACTTCAAAAAGGGGGAGCCACCACTGATCCCGGGAACTGTCGACCTATTAGTGTGACGGGCCTGGTCTGCAAGGCCATGGAATGTATCTTCATGGAATTCCTAAACAAAGACATTGGAAACCTCCAAACTCTGGATACCACCCAGTTCGGGTTTGTGAAAGGCAGATCATGCCTCCTGAAACTGATCGACTTCATACACTATATATTCAATCCAGAGGTTCGCCACAGTAATCACCTGGCTCTTTCAATGTTATATCGAGCTAAGCTGTTCAGTCACAGAAGCGGCATGTAGCAAAAACCACTTCAATAAACGCTGCTATTATTCAAGATAGCAAAAGTCACTTCAATAAACGCTGCTATTATTCGGAATATGTGCACAACAACTGTAAAGATATGCTAAGAGACTTAAAGGTACTTCTCGTAGTATAGATGCTCCAAAATACGAAAAAATACTTTTCACAGTACTTTATTTGTAAGCTGCTAAAATCTGTCACATTTAAATACTACTTATTCATCTACCATTGGTTAATTGTGAAGTCAATTAATACATCATTTCCCTAACCTACCTGTTATAAATAATTTTAAGCTAAAAGTGATTAAAATTCTAAAAACATTCTTATTTGATTAAACACTATCCTTTAAACATTTATAAAAACAGTATACATAAATGAGAAACAAAAAATAAAAGTAGCAGCACTAGTGTGAATCATAATTAACATAACAATCTATTAAGCACAATACAATAACAGTTCCATTGACTCCTGTACTGGTGAACATGACAACTAACACCTTTAGAATTTCTTATCATTAACATTAATAAAGACCTTGCCATTAGAGAAATTGGCACAGTAGAATGTATTATTTATTCATAGAATATTTCTCCTATTTATGTTTTTATTTCCTCGTAGACAATTTCCTGTTCTTTAATATGGGTTTTAAGGGCACCTTATCATTAATTCCAGGATTCACGTCTGCTCTGAGACGTACTATCCATCTAAGCTCACATTCTTCCGTGTAATTATTTATATCACCACCCCTCAATGTGGTCTCTATTACTTGTAGAACCATAAAACTAAAAACATGTGATTTCCCCATAGTATAAACATGTTTTGCCAAGGCATTGTGAACATAGCCTATACGTATGTTATATAAATGGTCCCTTATCCTTTCTCTTAGCTTTCTATTCATTTTCCCTATATAGAAAGCATCACATTGGGAACACTTAGCAAGATATACTAAATTCTGACTCTGGCAATTTGTGTTTGTGTAGAAGTTTATTAGTACTCGGATGTATAAATTCACTATTGGTATTAATATAACTACACTGTCCGCAGTTGCCACATGGTAGTGTAGAAAATGCATCCAATACACTACCATGTGGCAACTGCGGACAGTGTAGTTATATTAATACCAATAGTGAATATATATGTATATGTATATATATATATATATATATACATACATATATATATATATATATATATATATATACATATACATATATATATATATACATATATATATATATATATATATATATATATATATGTGTATATATACATATATATACATATATATATATATATATATATATATATATATATATATATATATATATATATATATATATATATATATATATATATATATATATATATATATATAAGTATATATACATATAAATATATATATACATATATATATATATATATATATATATATATATATACATACATATATATATATATATATATATATATATACACATATATATATATATATATATATATATATATACACATACATATATATATATATATATATATATATATACACATATATATATATATATATATATACATATATATACATATATATATATATATATATATATATATATATATATATATATATATATATATATATATATATATATATATATATATATATATATATATACATATATATATATATATATATATATATATATATATATATATATATATATATATATATATATATATATATATATATATATATACATATATATATATATATATATATATATATATATATATATATATATATATATACATATATATATATATATATACATATATACACATATATATATACATATATATATATATATATATATATATATATATATATATATATATATATATATATATATATATATATATATATATATATATATATATATATATATATATATATATATATATATATATATATATATATATATATATATATATATATATATATATATATATATGCATATATATATATATATATATATATATATATATATATATATATATATATATATATATATATATATATATATATATATATATACATATATATATATATATATATATATATATATATATATATATATATATATATATATATATATATATATATATATATATATATATACATATATATATATATATATATATATATATATATATATATATATATATATATATATATATATATATACATATATATATATATATATATATATATATATATATATATATATATATATATATATATATATATATATATATATATATATATATATATATATATATATATATATACATATATATATATATATATATATATATATATTTATATATATATATATATATATATATATATATATATATATATATATATATATATATACACATATATATATGACCCCTCGTTGGTCAGGTCCACATCTCACCCCCACCCCCAAGTAAAGAACCCTCCATAAAAAAACTTCTCCAAAGCCAACTTCAAGCTACTCAAGTCAGAAATGACAAACTTCATGACACCCATGCAGACGGGAACTGGAAGTTCGACCACTGAATCCTACACTAGTGCACTATATGAGCACATCCACTCGTGCATGAATAATGCATCCAAACAGAACCAGGACGGTTTCCACCAAAAAATGAACCCAATCTGGTGTTCCCCTGCCATAAACAAACTATACAATAGAAGGAAGAATCTGTTGCAGAAAAGAGGAAAATCCCAGAATGCAAAAAACTCCCATACCAGCCTCAGTAAGAAGCGGAGATTCCTCTTAAAATCCTCTAAAGCTAGTTATGAAAATAAAATTGCCAAAGATTCCAAGGACAACCACAAGGCATTCTGTAGTTATGTCAAGAATCTAAATGGCAATGCTCAGATCTGCTCTGAGCTACAACAGAATGGCATTAAATATACTGATCCCAAGGATATTGCCAATATCCTGGCAGATCGATTCATTGCCAACTTCACCCCCCTCTCACCCCTTAAAGCGCCCATCTCAATACCAAAATATTGCCAAATTCTGGTCAGAAAATCCTTCTATGTGGCACACCTCATCACTAAGGGCTTGTCATCCAGAAAAAAGGAGGTCATTGTCCCACTGTACTCATCACTCATTAGACCCATTATAGAGTACAACGCCCCATTTAGTATGTACCTCACAAGACATCTGCAACAACTGGAAAGGCCACAGAAATACCTCACTAAAAGAATCACAGGCCTAAAGCAGATGCCCCATGCTGAAAAACTCCAGCTATGTTCTGTCGCATATCGCCCACTCAGAGATGATCTCTGCTTAACATACAAGGCCATGTCAAACCCAGTGCTGTTGGACATGCTACACCTAAAGAAATCCCAATCTCTCAGAGCTACACACTCCAGGGATCTAAATCTGGTCATCACAGTGAACAAAACATGCTGGGGGTGATAGGTTCCTGAACCAGAGACTCCCCATACTCTGGAATAGACTGCCCATACATGTCAAGCTGAGCGCCTCTTTGGCCCTCTTCAAAAGGAGCCTTGACTATTGGATGGGAGATAGGAAATTCACCCTGGGGATCATGTCAGTCACCCTGCTAGACAGGGGACCTGGGAAGAAATAGCCAGGGAATTGATATGGCTAGGCTTGTATAGGCCCTAGGGCTGATAGCCTAGTACCAACCTATGAAGAAGAAGTATAGAAAGGGTCACATAACTGAGTGGCTTTAAAATACTTCTCAAATACTATGCATGAACCTTCAACAAACTATTTTAGCACAAAGAATGAATCTTTGGAGACTGGAATATGAGGGAGGAATTGATCCCCTTCTTTGGAATGGGTTAATACTGTAGCATATGGGAGGAGGGTCTATATTAGAGTGCCGAAATCGCATTGCAGCGAACACATATTCATCAACCCTAATTCAGTGAAAATCATTTCAGCGATTCACTGAATTTACTGATGGCAAGGAAATACCAACTGCAGCACAATGGACCAACAGCTAAGCAAACCAAACCCACCCAGGTGGGGGGGCTTCATCCTCAAACCCCCCAACTATATATATCAGCTCTGAGATTGCATTACAGTGGAGAAAAGGGCAAAGTTGTGCTGTATGGCAAGTATTTCCTTTCTCTCGGTAAATTCAGCGAATCGCTGAAATGAATTTCACTGTATGATGGTCAATTATTAGGTGTTTGCTGCAGTGCGATTTTGGCAGACTAATATAGACCCCGGGATGAAGTTATCCCCCATCACAACAGATGGATAATTTTTATGAGTTAATGTTTTAAGGCAAGTTAGTTTGCTGATAGAATATGTAAGAGCAACCATTTTATACAAGCTAAAATTCCTTTTGTGATGTGACATTTGAATGAGCTAAAATAACTTGTTTTTTTTCTAGAACAGGTTAAATTGGAGAAGAAATGAAAACAGTGAACTGGCTTTTTGTGCTGTCGTCTGACTGTTGGTTGAGCAAAATTGGACACATTTTATTTATGAGACAAAGTAAGACAATTGTCTTCAGGCTTTGGAGATGGAAAATGAAAATGTTCATAAGTGTTTGGAGATGCTGAGGATTGAATCCAAGACCTCATACATGCAAAATATGTGCTGTGCAATGAGATATACCCCACCCGTCGATTTTAGAAAAATTCTAAAATTGTGAGAGATATGTAATGGGGAGACGAGGTGAAGAGTTTTATTAGAATAAATGAAGGAAAACTGTCATTTAATGTTATGTAATTAATAGACGTGTTATCAGATGCAGAAAGCAGCTTATAAGATGTAACATATGTAAATCCAAGGACTGTATGAGAGGGGATTTCAGTAACAGAACACAAAATCTTTACACGGAAAAAAGACAATTTATATAGGAATGCAGTCCAAGCTGTACATGTTGGCATGCAAAGGGTCATTTTATCTGGGTTCTTCCATTATGTATGTACAGGCAGTTGTATAATATAGGAGATGGGGAAGGAAAGGAACAAGAAATAATTATCAAGAAAAAAGATGCCGAAAGATAGGTGTTCAAGTGTAGCATGATTGAAACATATATGGCTACAGTTTGAAAGAGCAAATGCTCATACAAGTGAATGCTTTTACTCATGTAAAAAAAAAAAAAAAAAATATATATATATATATATATATATATATATATATATATATATATATATATATAAGTTTATATGAGCAAATTGTCTTTCTAATGGACGAGGTTCAGGAAATGTGCCACCAACTGGAGACTGATTTTGCAGGACCTATCCACTCCAAACGTTTAAAAGAGACTTACCAATCCATGTCTGAAAATGAAAACAAGCTAAGAAACACCAAAATTACCAACTTAGGAGAGATTACGATGATTTTGCCAGAGGGAACATTTTTGTTTGGGCGAAACCTGGGTTGGATCGTAGGAGGATTGACATAGACACAGAGACTTTGCAGCAGGCACAATACCCGCAGCGAAATACTTCCGCTTCAGCCAGGATGGCTGAGCCATTGAGCAGAGCGCCGCGGTCAAGCACCACGGCTTTGTCATCAGAGCGACTTCATAGCCCGAGGCGAGGCGTGTCGATGAAGGATGACGTCCATGGCTCTGCTGCCGTGCCTTCTTCCTGTCGTACCATGACACTACAGCGATGCCAGAGTCCTAGGAAGGACTTACCAATGGACGTTGATACTCTATTCTCTGCCGTGATTCCCCCCACAGTGGCGGTCTCCTCTCCTCTCCTCTGGCTGCTTCCATTGGGACTCCTGATGTACCAAGTGCCTCCATGCATTCGGTGGATGGTTCTTCACCCAGACTGCATGATGCAGCTGGTACAGTGGCGGTCTCTTCTCCTCCGGCCGCTTCCATTGGGACTCCTGATGTACCGAGTGCCTCTATGCATTCGGTGGATGGTTCTTCACCCAGACCGCATGATGCAGCTGACCACTGCCTTTCTCATAGTGGGGCCCATGAGGATGTCAGTCAGGGGAGTGGAACAGCAACAGCGTCGAGGTTAGGGGCTAGACCTAAGGATATGTTTTCACAACAAAATTTTCTGAACAACCTGCCCGTTCCTGTCAAAAAGAAGGGACCTTGGAAACGCTCTCGGAGCGAGAGCAGGGACACACAGAACAAGAAGAGGTACTTAGACTGACTAATGACATTAATAATATTGTCTATAATATATCTAGCTATGTTTTAAGTCCACATGAACTCCATGTACTGAACAAGGGATTGTCTTTTGTGCCTAGTAAAGAAAGTGTTTTTCATGAAGTTATCATGGATGTTATGATGTTTTGTAGGACTGCAGCCCTACGAAGTATGTTTGGATCTAACAATTTTAGTAGGGCTACTTTGAGACAACCCAGTGTCTTTGTTCCCACTTTCACTGCTTCTATGAGCCTTTTTATTAATGCCTGTGAAAGAGATTTAATGGCATATTTTCACAGTGGTTTTTCACATAAATACTATAATTTGACCCCTACACAGAAACAAGCTCTGTATGATTTGTGCAATAATAGTAATATAACTATTAAGATGGCAGATAAAGGGGGGGCCACCGTGGTCATGGACACCAGTTTTTATCTTGATAAATTGAAATCTCTCCTGTCCGATGGGGAGACCTACATATCCATCAATCCACTCAAGGTTAAGCTTATTATAGATAGGGTTCATCTGTGCCTGAAACAACTTTTACAAAGGGGAGTTGTTACTGAGGATTTATACAACTTCCTTAGGATAGATGACGTGGTGACCCCTGTTTTCAAGGGCCTTCCCAAAATACACAAGTCCCTGAATGACCCACCCATTAGACCCATAGTATCTGGCAGAAAATGGGTTACGGAAAATGCCTCGATCTGGTTGGAAACTGTTTTACGACCTGTAGTGGATGGCATTGACAATATTTTATCAGATACAGGTGGCTTTTTGAGAGCACTAGGTGAGGTAGAAAAAGGGGCCAATGATGACTCTTATCTTATGGTGACCCTGGATGTGGCCAGCCTTTTCACGGTCATTAATAATGATTATGGAATTAAAGCTATAGCTGAAATTTTACAAACAAAAGAGGTTGAGCACTCTAAGATAGAACTGATTACCGTCTTGCTACGTTTAGTACTTGAGCATAATGTTTTTTTGGGCCCAGACCAGTTATACCAACAAGCACAGGGTGTAGCGATGGGCACACCCTGTGCTAACACCTATGCCAACCTTGTTCTCTCATATTGGGAGGATCATTATATCTACAATCATCCACAATGGTGGCCACTTGTCAGGCTGTACAGACGTTATGTGGATGATGTTTTTATCCTGTGGACAGGGGATGATGAGTCAATGGATTGCTTTGTGGAATATCTTAACTCCACCACTTCATTCTTTAGGTTCACAAAGGTAGCCTCTCGGGACAGGATAGATTTTTTGGATGTCCTTATTACACAAACCGATACTGGATTCTCCACAGGTTTGTTTAGGAAAGAATGCTGGAAGAACACGCTGTTAACTTTTGACAGCATGCATCCCCGCTATACCTTCCCTGGAGTCATCAAGGGACAGGTAAGCAGACTATCAAGGATCTGCACTGATGAACCTAGTTTTGAGGGGGAAACTAACAAGTTAAAAAGCCTCCTACATGATAGGGGATACCAGGGACAGATGGTGGACAGGACCATCTCCATTAGTAAGGCTAAAAGGAACACTGAATACAAACCATGGCTACATTCAAGTAAATCGGTGGTGAAAGTGGGTAGGACAGAAGGAAATCCCCTTAAAATGACTTTTACTTATAGTAGCAATATACATGATATTACCAACATAGTCAAAAGTAACTGGAATGTCCTCATCAGTGATGATAAGGTCAAAGATGTTGTAGGTCTGGCGCCTGTTTTTGGATTTAGGAAAAATAAAAGTTTAAAAGACCTCTTGTGTAGGGAACGCACCATGCCTCAAAGGGCCTTCTTTAAACAAGTAGGTAGTGCACCTTGTGGAGCTTGTAAAGCTTGTCCCCATATTAATAGAGATACGGTGTTTAAGCACCACATCACAGGTAGGACGTCAGAATTGAAAGCTAGGGCAACTTGTAGGACGAAGAACGTTGTGTACATGGCTGAGTGTGGTTCTTGCCCATGTTTCTATGTGGGCAAGACTAACAACATGTTCAAAGTGAGACTGTTACAACACTTATCAGCCATTAGAAATGGTGATATTCACAATGCCTTATTCAGGCATATCAGTGACTTTCCTACACATGCTTTTACATTCAGGGCTATTGCTAATGTCACATTGAATAAGAGAGGGGGCGATATAAAACTGCAAACAGAACTTGCTGAGTCTAGGTGGATCATTGAATTTATGGCTCATAAATGGCCGGGTCTTAATGATGTTGTACCTATGAAACCCGCCCTTAGAAATAGGCGGGTTTTTTATTGATTTTGATTGGTTTAGATTTGTTTTAAATATGGTCCTAGGATAATTACAATTTGTCTGAGGAAGGGTAACACCCGAAAGCGCTAACATCTTTTATCTGGCTTCTGGATTTTAATTTGTTTTAATAAAGATCTTTCCTATAACAGCAGCATCCTTGTGGAGGTTTTTTCTTTATTTGAACATACATGCAAAATATGTGCTGTGCAATGAGATATACCCCACCCGTCGATTTTAGAAAAATTCTAAAATTGTGAGAGATATGTAATGGGGAGACGAGGTGAAGAGTTTTATTAGAATAAATGAAGGAAAACTGTCATTTAATGTTATGTAATTAATAGACGTGTTATCAGATGCAGAAAGCAGCTTATAAGATGTAACATATGTAAATCCAAGGACTGTATGAGAGGGGATTTCAGTAACAGAACACAAAATCTTTACACGGAAAAAAGACAATTTATATAGGAATGTAGTCCAAGCTGTACATGTTGGCATGCAAAGGGTCATTTTATCTGGGTTCTTCCATTATGTATGTACAGGCAGTTGTATAATATAGGAGATGGGGAAGGAAAGGAACAAGAAATAATTATCAAGAAAAAAGATGCCGAAAGATAGGTGTTCAAGTGTAGCATGATTGAAACATATATGGCTACAGTTTGAAAGAGCAAATGCTCATACAAGTGAATGCTTTTACTCATGTAAAAAAAAAAAAAAAAAAAAAAAATATATATATATATATATATATATATATATATATATATATAAGTTTATATGAGCAAATTGTCTTTCTAATGGACTTTTTACCAGCAGGCTTTTGTGTGGGATCACATTTCAGTGGGGTAAGAAAATTTACCTATTGCCCACTGTTGTGTGATCTCATAGTTAGATATATAATTAGCAGGGGGTGTGGGGGTGCAGGGAGGTTTGCCTCCTTGCAAAAAAAAATTAATTTAGGTTTTCATATTTTTGATCACTTTACATTGTACTTTCGCTGTTGCGAATGTACGATATTTCATGACACACTCAGTTTTATGCCTGTGTGTGTGTGTGTGTGTGTGTGTGTGTGTGTGTGTGTGTGTGTGTGTGTGTGTATATATATATATATATATATATATATATATATATATATATATATATATATATATATATATATATATATATATATACATATATATATATATATGTATATTATTTAGAGAGTAAAGGAGACATTTAAAGAATTATGAGTATGCCTCAGTAGATATGAAGGGAAGAGGTGAGATTTTTGTGAAAAACAAGACAGTATGGATAGAAATTAAAATATAATTGGTTTGTGTGATTGCAGTTATAATTTAAAATAAAAAGGTTTGCTGATAAACTTTTCATCTGCTTGCATGTGCCTGATATAAATGACACTACTACTACTGCAAACTGTTCTGTCAGCTTGATATATTAATTTTATGCATTTAGATTCCTGCAAGTTTTTATTTATTCAGGTCTCAACAAACAGGTCTTATTTCTTTGTGGTCTACCTATCAAGTCATTTGGGTATGTAGCTTCATTTTGTTTTAGCCTCTCCATTAGTTAGGAATATGCAAGGCTTGGTCTAGTAGTTGATTTGTATGAGAAACTGCCTAGAAAGAACATAAAAAATGGGAGAGGGAATAGTTCCTTATAAAGAAATGACAACAAATGGATATCCTAGCAGATTGCATTGGGAACACTCTTCTGTGTGATTGTAAGCATTTGTGTCCATTAATGCTACAGGGGTAACTACAGTTGCAGACTACCCAGAAGTAAATGGAGCAAAGATGTCATAAAGGGAGGAAGAAAAAAAGTGTACAGGTAATTTCAAAAATTGTTAGGTTGGTAAATGTAGAACAGAAGTTCAGGCATTCAGAGAAAAGGAACAAAGCGGTGTATTCTTGTTTGTATAAGATGTGGAGGGCAACTAGCTTATGGCAGCTGGAGCTCTGTAGAGGTATTTACAGTATTGTTAGCGAGATTTTGAAAGTATGTTCTATACAAAAATAATGTTGGTTCCAAGTGCGTATATTATGAGGAAGAGGAAAGGTAACTCATAGGAAGAAGTCTGTGGCTTCCTATCATCATATAGATTTGGTAGAGAGCCAGAGTAGTGTTCACCAGGTATGGTAGAGATATAGAATCGAGAGTGATAAACAAGCATGGCATTCAGTACTTTTGGGATGTTACCAGCTCGCTTTTCCATTGGGTCCAAGGGTGTGAGAGAAGGTATAATAAATTAGCTTATACTGACTTTTTTGGCCTACTCCGTCACCAATCTCCTTCCTTAGTTTTCTGACTTGTTTGCTGCCTCCCTTCTCTGGCCATAGACATGGTACCAGCTGCTGAGAGCTACCATCCATGGGTAGAATGGATTTTATTTTGGTTTGCCTGTTTTTGCCCATCTTCGATTCAGCTGATATCCAGCATGCAATGATGCTATGTGGAACATGACTATAAACTATCCGTTTGTGCATTTTTTTAGTCTCTATAGCAAACTGTAAACAAAGCCAGAAGCTGGAAATAAATCCCCCAACCCATAACAAGCGAGTCAGTAAAATGTCAGTCATTCTTATCTCCAACTCACTCCTTAGGGACTCTGTTCTGCTTATCAAGCCTGAGCCTTTTGGGCTGTCGTCATGGTTCCAGCAATGTTCACCTTACTACCAGCTTGGTTTATGCTGACTTTTTAATCATGTCAGCCCTTATCTTCCACAGGTATATAAATCTTTAAGCATTATATCTCATGGAAATGGACCACTCTGTTTAATACATGACATGGGATTAAACATCTGAAACTGTGAAATCAGAACATTTGGGTTTCTCAAAAGCCAGTACTTTAAGACAGCTGGATGTCTTGTATCTTTGATAGCAGATGTCTCTTGCTGCATAAATCTCTTAAGTTCTGATATCATGGGCTGTTTGTCAAACTTTGAAAGTTCTATAAAATCAGGTTGTGTTCATCCTTTTCAAACCACCTAGATTTAAAGGCATTCATACAAACAAGTGTGCATTTGCTTAGATTAGCTGTTCTCCCTTTTTCACTAGCTTCAGATAACCACTAAAGCTATGCTTCAGTGGCCACAAGGTAGTTGACTGATCTTTCATTTTAGAAAGCCTGCCACTCCTGTTATGGTTGACCAGGTCTTGTGTCTCTCACCATTTGCTGTGGCTGCTGTTACCTTCTTGAACTTCTGTGGTGGTATAGTAGCTGCTGAATTCCGATGGCTGTTGGGATTCCCCTCAGAACTGATTTCATACAGATGAATGTGTAAGGATACTAACTGTTCAAAACTTGTGGTCTGTTTAGTCTGTCTTTGTGTTGCAGCTGTTCTTTGCCTGCCCTTGACCCACCATTTCCTTGTTCTAGTCCAGACAGATCTGAATTTCTCTAATGATTTATACTGCCTCTGACTTTTCATGTTAGATGAGGCAATGCTTTTTCACTGGCAATATCTCCATTTCAGCTGCTACTCGCATCTCCTATCCCCTGAGATGTTTCTTCAGCTGTATCTTACTTGTCCCTGTATAATGCAGTGCATCAAATCATTCTCATTTCTCTTTTTTTCATCATCTCCTAGTTTCTTCATTATTTTAGGAGGTCTTTGTTACAGCTTTCTACCAGATTCATTTCAGTGTATATCATTGTGGTCTCTAGAACTGCATGCATTAGTCCATATGTAGTTTGACCTCAATCTGTGAAATACACTTCTCTGTGCACCCTGGCTCCTACTGATGTTCACTGCAGTTCTGCATTGCGTGTTATGATTCTTCTTGAAGGTAATAGTTACCTTCAGATCTTTCTGTGCGTCTCCTGGTTAGGGTAATCCCAGTAAGAGTATAAGTACTTCAGAGATTAGGTGGGTTTGCCTTAATGGAAGGTCTTCACCTAATAGGCACAATGTACAGGGTTTGATTCTGACCTTGGATTATTGACTAGGCTTACAATGGCCCTTCAGTGCAGTTAGCCTAGTATTCACGTATGAACCTGTAACCCACTTGACACAGCTTCATTAGACCGAACTGACAAGATATCTGTCTGTGAAGCCAATCTCTCATCCACTGGCCAGAGAATCAGCTTTCAGTAAGTAGTTCCAACCAACCTGACATGACCTTCCTCTGTTAGAAGTGAGAATAAATAAGCCCATGATTAGTTTTGATGCCCACCTTTATTTTTGGGTGTTACTACTACCAACCTCTCAATGTGTGCAAAAAAAAGTCTGCCATTGGTACACCAAGCACCACTTCCAACTGTTAACACATTGAGAAACAACTCCTTTAGACTGTGTCTTATTGTTTCAGAGAATCTTGTACCTCTTCCCTGGTTACTAATCTCTCAGTCCCATACATATGTGCCTTAACTTCTCAAAGTGGCCCTCTGCCTTGCCATTAAATAGAAAAGAGATGGATTTATTCTCTGCTTTCATCCCAAGAAGATAAACTGTGTAAACACTAATCAGATGTACTCATTTCGTATCTGTGCCTTATTTTTAGCATCCTCTCCCAAGACGGTAACTGTTGATTCACAATGTAATGAATAACTGATAACAAACCAGTTTGCATAGTCTGTTATATATACAGTTTTGATTGTGGTATGAGGTCATGTGTAGTTGGGTAATTCAGCCAGTATTTAATAACAATAGCATCTGCTTGTTGATTTTTGCTATTTTTTTCTCCATATTGCTTTGTTTTCTTAACTTTTATTTTTTATTCTCAGATGCCACGAGGTCACCCAAGAATGTTGCAACACCACAGTCTTCTGAGAGCATCCATATCTACATCCTTTTTTTAATTCTTGGTTTTATATTTCTGTGGAACTAACTGATGAGATATTTTGCGGGTTTAGGAAGAAAGTGGATGAGAATTGCTGAGTGAGCTAAAGAATAAAAATGTAGCACTTTATAACAAATAATTCTGGGAACCAGATGGACAACTTTGTGTTTACTGAATGCTTCCAGTACAGACAGATAAATTTACCAAGAAAATGCATACGTATATTTTTTCAGTATGAAGACACACTCAGAACAAGCTTTTATGCATTTGAACTTATTTTCTTTCTACAAATGAGGCCTTGTATAAGTGGTTACTGTTCTGGCGGCAGTAAGTTCAGGCATCATTATGCTTCAGTCCTAGGCTTGAGAAATGGAAAAAAAAATCGTTGTTAATTTTATGTTTGAAGAGGCTGTATAAACTATCAGGGATCCCACTGGTTTATGATCAGTCTTGCAGTAAATGATTCAGCACTCTATGGCAGCAGCATACGACATAATTATCCCATGGGGAATCCACTGACAAGCCACTAATTGTTGAAGAAGCAATTTCGCCATCACACCCACAATGTCAGAAATTAACATCTTGGATGGTTTTGCATTAAATGAGCAGTTCATATGGGACTGCTACTTAAGAAAGGTAAGTGCTTCTCTTATTTTAAAGTAATGAACATAACAATGACCCAAGCATGGGGTAAGCCAGAAGGATTGGAAACAGAAATACCCAGGCATATTCAGGCATGTCTCATCCTTGTTTTTGATCAAAACGGAAATAAAATTATTACGTCATTAATATTTCATATATTTTTCTACATCATGCTTTTGTTCTCAGTGACATTGTTTTTTATCTTATAGCTTCTTCTCCTCAGCTGCCTTGGAGGTCTGGCAAAAGTTACCCTCCCAGACTATATATTAATACTATTTGATTTGCCTGCATTGTTATATAGTCAGGCCTGGTGTTAGATGCCCGTATTTGTATAATCAGGCCTGGTGTTACTGTACTTGCACACATTGGGAAGGTTGTTTCTATAGTGTATATAGACTGTTACAACGAGTATTTTTCCCCAAAGTACCAAATGTATTTCCCCTGAAGTAGCCACTGCTGCAAAACTCCCCTGCTGTAGTAGCTGAGGGTAACATTACTTTTTTTTAATGTAGAATTTAGGACTGTAGAGTGTTAGGGCTTGAATCAGTAAGACTCTGCTAGTGGTTTCCCAGTTGACAACTGCTGATCATAACAGTTGTTGTTTGCCTCAGACTGAGGTTTACTTGTTTCTTCTCATAACAGTGGTCTGTAGTGACTCATGTTTTAGCAGTGTGTAGGTGAGTACTAGGCTAGCTGCCCATGTGGGCCATTTTAAGCCTAGCCAATTTCCCTTACAGGTGAGAATCAAATTCTGTACCTTGTGTCTGTGAGGTAAACATCTTAACCATTATACCAACCCATTTGCACTTCCTTAAGTGATCTTGCCATCCCAGTATGTGGTTGTGGGCCCATCTTTGGTTTGTACCAGCACTGAATGCTAATTGTTCCTTTCGTTTCCTAATGTATTAGCATTCTACTGCATCTTTGCTCAGCTGTAAGTTGTATTAGTTGAGTGATGTACTGTAACAGTGCATAACAGACTTTTGCTGCGCATACAGCTCCATAACTTTCAGTGCATAACAGACTTTTGCTGAGCATACAGCTCCATAACTTTCAAAGTCATGTAGTGAGTGGCACCTTAACTCAGAAGTGGATGTGCAAACCAAACCGTGCAATCTACAGTTTGAAAAACATAAGCAGGTAGCCATATTGGCTCATTTGCACATTCCAGCAACTAGTCAGACATTAAAGTATCATCCAAACATTATAAAATCAGCAGCCTCACTCAGATAATGTAGTACATATAGCTCACCGAAAAAGTGCTGCCTTCTTCAATAAACTTGATTTTGTTTTACTTGAAATTCTGTCCAAATAAGTAATGCTGAAAGTGTTCTAATGACATCATCCTTGAGCTAGAGTAAGTGTTTAAGGAAATAAAATGAAAATGTTTGCTGCACTTGTATTTTTTTATTGTTTTATTAAAATACTATGATAGGCAAAATCACTCACTCCTGACCAGTTTGTTGTTAAGCCACACACTTTTGTTGGTAGTATATCTTACAAGGCTAATTATGCATGACTACCCATCCATTGTTCTCTGTTACGTTAACCTTGTAGTCATATGGCTGGGAAGACTCAAAACTGAACTTTCTGCCATCAGAGTGAAAACAGATGGATTTTCTTTCAGTGAGCTTGAAAGCTTTGTTAAGGTTCCTTCAGGACTGAGATTGT
The DNA here is from genome assembly GCF_019279795.1 of Protopterus annectens. Lineage (NCBI taxonomy): Eukaryota > Metazoa > Chordata > Ceratodontiformes > Protopteridae > Protopterus > Protopterus annectens. Next base: position 574,434,694 of record NC_056741.1, on the reverse strand, counting down.
TTTCTGAGGTTACAAGGGGAGTAGGATTAGTTAGTTTCCTATAGTAAAAATGAGCACAGAGCTAATTTACTTTTCTGTAGTTACAGTGAATGTAGGTTTAGTTTTCTATCCTTACAATGGATGCAGGGTTTGCTATATTTCTGTAGTTAGATCGAGTATAAGATAAGCTCGCTTTCTGTAATTACAGTGAGTGTAGGATTGATTAGTTGGCAGGATGGACAATTAAAGGTTTACTTCAGTTGAAGGTGAGCTGTGATTTTTCCAGACTGCAGAGCCCTCTGCTAGTGCAAAGATGCATATATATATATATATTTTTTTTTGCTTCCCATCCTTTGGTGAACTGAGGCCCTGAGGCATCTGCTTCACTAATCACTATTGCTCATTCATCCCTCTAACTGGTAAGAAGCACATGCCAATTACCTGGGGCTGTATCACTAAACAGTGACATTTTTTTTTCTTTGCCCTCCCTGATATTCACCCCTTGTTGTGGTACTGCTAATACACAGTGGCCTGCATTCAGTCAGCTGTTCTTTCTACTTGTGTTTCGTATCATTATGTGGCCAATCCTGCCATCAGTGTTGTTTGTGAAGCCGTTTGTAAGCCACAGCAGTCTTTATTAGTTAAGGCTGTCATGGAATTTTATTGTTCAGCCTGCTTCTGAATAAGGTGAGCTGGCACTCTGCTGCTTGCATTTCTCCTTTGTCCATACCTCCTGCACTTTGGTTACTGTTTGTTCTTGGGTTGCTAATAACACAGGCAGATACCCATGTATTTATTTTACCTTAGCAGGGTTCTTTTTTGCTACTAAGGTATTGTAGTGCCAAGTTTAACACCCCCAGATCCCTTTCTCACCACCCTGTCAGTAAACCACAGTGTCTTCTAGTGCCCCTTATGCCTGGCCAAATTATCATTAGACAATATGAACGCCATTTCTAATGCCCCCCTGAAAATATACCATAGGCTAGTAGGATTAAGCTGGTCCACAATATAAAATAAATAAAATGAATGATCCGAAAAAGTAAAAATAAATAAATAAATAAAAATCCACACCACTGGTATGATATTTCCAAGTCTGACGAACACACATATTTCTATTGCATGTAACTTGTGTGGTTGTGGAGGAAGGCTATATAAGCAGTAAAACTAGAAAACAAAATTGACAGGAGTGTATGCCCCAGAGAGGTATGCAGAATGATTGGTGAGCATCTTGGAAGATGCTTCTTTTTTGGGTTAGAGAGAGGGGGGATGAGCTTTATCACACCAGGATCACTGTGATAGCAGAGAAAGTGGGTGATGCAGGATGGGGGGCAGTTTTCAGGGTAGGGTGCTTCCTGGGACATGTGTGCCAGTAGGTTGCCCCTTGTTTGAAGCAGCCAGAGGAAAAAAGAAGAGATTTCAGAGTGATCTTCAAAGAACATACATGTCTAAACATTTGGTGTGATTGAAGTTGCAGTAAATATCTTTCATCTCATCCCTTTCCAAGGCAAATGTGTGCTAGAAGGAGAGTGCTGCTGTCGCTAGTTTCATGGATGTATAGCACCACTGTCACCAGTGTGAAGTTCTACTAGCTTAGAGGAGGTCTGAATCTCATAATCCTCAACCAGTTGTGAAGAAATGTCCAAGATGGCAACAGAAGGATGATCTCTTGAGTCTCACTAATGGCATCCAGCACATTAAGGAATTCACTAGTCTGTTCAGACAATGCAGCCTGACCTCGAGCAAAAAGGGAATATGCAGTGCTGTCCAAAGTATAGGTTTAAACACATCCATAGCCAGACTAGACTGTGCACAGTCCACTTACAGAGGTGAGTCTTTGGCCTAGCACCCCACATGCCTATCTTACTATCCTTTTGCAAACCACAATGTCTTCCTGTTCCCCTTATCCATTGTAACTGCTTTTCACACAGGTTACTATTTACACATACATAGACATGAACATGCAATCACAGTCACAGAGAATGCTGGCAGAATTCTCCAATTTCCCAAGCTTTCTTCCTACCAAGGTAGCTACCCCTCTGTATTTGGTCAGAGACCACCAGCTATCTGCTTCTTTTGATGTAGCTAAATATAAATACACTTTAATACCTTTCACCAGTAGTAGACTCAAGTGATGTGATGAAGTGCAGATGGGTGCACAACCTGTTAAATTACACTGTTAAGTAATGTTAACCCTCTTCTCAGATAATAAACAGTAATAAATAATAACACACAGATAATAAAGACTAGCCACAATAACTTAAAAGTGAATAAATAAGTTTTACTTAAAATAAGGCAGCCAGTGCAGTTAAAGATTAAATATGTAGAGGAATGAGAAAATACACAGGGTCTATCAAAATAACAGTAGACATAGTAAGAAAAGAATAATCTGAAGTGCACTTAACTAAATATCATAGCAGTCTCAAATGGACCTGACTGTGTTGAGTTTAGCCCTTTGGGTCATGGTGTACTGGGAGTGTTGGACGAGTAGTGCCTATTTTGCATATCTTTGTGTTTGTCTCCTCAGCTGTTTTAACAGAGCATGGTGATTTACCAGGTTGAAATGATTGCATAATAATTAACATCTTAAGAAAGTGAAGGCCCACTTTACTGCTAAATATGCTGTCTCTATGGCTGAATATCTTTTTAGCATTGCTTAATTTTCTGGTAATGTAGCATAGAGGATGCTCACCTTAAATGTTGTGGGCCAACAGTGCTCTTAGACCTACTTATAATGTATCTGTTTACAGCGTATATTCTTTAGTAAAATCAGGAGTCACTAATACTGGCTCAGAACTTAATATCCTTTTTTAACTCATTAAATACTCTGCCTTAAGAGACCATTGCACCTTGACATTAAAACCTTTTGAGCCAAGGCCTTTCTCAGTAGGTGATCATTGGAATGTCATTCCAACATGTATGGAAAGAAAATCATGATGAATAATGGTCTCTTTGCAGAGCTGTGGCCTACTAGGATGATTTGTAGAACATGGCATTGGTAGCGGGTTTGGAGTGGACACACTTTGTCAAACAAGTAACATGTCGGTGGATTTAGAGACTTTGTTATTCAGCTGAAGAGTGATTCAGAAGAGTGTTGCAAAAAGGACGGTCTGGAATTTTGAATAAAGACTCACCCCAAATTAGTGATTTTGCCTTGTTGTCTTGGTGTTGCCACTTGGGAGTTTATTGTAATTAAGAAGGAAAAGAACATGAGTGACCTCGTTGATATGCAAATTCAGTGCTGTTTTTTTTCATCCTTCTGTGCAGGTCGATCAGTTTTCTTTCAGTATTTTATAACTATGTGTGCTGTGTGATTGGTGGCAGAAATTATCTGTACCTGTTAAAAGGTTGGCATTGTTATGAAGATGTTTGGGAGCTCATTCCAGGGCATATTTGTTTTTTTACTAATCTGTCCAGGCACTCATTCCACTATTTAGCCACTGTGTATACTTTTCCTTTCTGCCACAGTGGTTCTAGTTCTAGGCTGTGAGAATGAAAGTGAGTGAAGAACAGTGCAAAATATGACAAGGTTACAGGCCTCTGTAGTTTTCAGTTTACTCAATATGGTCTGACCTGTTAGCTCACTTAGTCTGCTGTTCCTGTTATGTTTTTCTACAAGGACCTATCTACCAGCAATGTTGACAGTGGTGCTGCGGACAGCATTTATTTCTATAAACTGCTCGACTGTTGTTCAGGATATGGAGTAACAAAACAGGCCAGTTCAGAGAAAGAGAAGCATTTATTTATTTTTTTTCATTGCTATTAACCAGTTGCTGGAGGTAGTGTGTGTGACAAGACAGTAAATAGCTACTCAACAGAAACTTTGCAAGATAGAGATGACTGGAAGTATGCATAAGAAAGAAGTCATTAAGGCAAGTAACGTTAATGCACAAAATTTGTAGAGAGTGAAGAGGGATCAGATTGAAAGAGAGTGACAAATCTAATAAAATTTGGAGGAAGCAGCACGGAGGGTCATTGCGAATCAGTAATACCCAAAACTTGCAATGACATCTTTATGAAGACCCCCCTTTTGTTGTGCATGTAATTAATGTAGGTAAATGCATTGACAGCTCACTCTCCTAAGACAAGATTCCAATTTCTACCTGTGGAATAGGGGTATGAAGAATGCATGTGAATTTAGTTGTAAATATCAACTTGTACAATTCACACCAACGGACAGAGGCAGCCAAGTAAAACAAGATGAACTGAAAATAAACTTCACGATCTGAAGAAGGCAATAACCAAAAGCACTTATCGGCGACGTTTGTTTTTGAGTTTAAATTTTTAGTGATATTGTTGGTATTAAAGACGGTGGTGTTTTAAATTTTACAGTTTATTTTCATTGCTACCACTCCTTCTCCATGGTGGTATAACCTTGGTGTTTTGCAGTTAGTTGTAAACATAACATTTAAGTGTGAGGGAGGTGCAAGTGGTGGCCTCTTGCTTCTTACCTTTTGCTGTTCATTTTGTACCTGTGCTGTGAATGACCTTTCAATCCTTTACCCAAGTAGAATCTGTGATAAAAGAAATACCTGCTCTAGAGACCTAAACCTCTATTGCCACAGTAATAATATCAGGTAGCCAAGGAGGTATCTAATCCACTGTGTCTCCTGTTTACAGAATAACTTTCCTTTTCCTACCAAGTAGAGTACTTGCCTGGTAACTTTAAAAACTGTCTGGGTGACTGTAACTTTTCATCTTGAATATATGAGGCAGCCTGTTTAATGGAAACTCTGTTAATCTCCCACCATCACCAGGTGATATGGCTGAACTTCTTGATTGCATCCGTGGCCTTAAGTTAACTTGGAATGTATAGACCTCACTCATCCAATATTTGTCCCACCAGTGCAGCTGAACCTCCTTTTCTGTTGGATCTTCTTAATTCCTCATGCCTGTCCTGTTAGGTTTTTACTTTTAATCCTACCCCTTTCTCTGGTACTGGCCACATCTTCTATATGCTACCTATGTTTGCCCTCCTAACTGTTTGGATTGGGAGATTGCATAATGGTTAAGGTACTTAACTTACAGGCACAAAAGTTTGATTCTCACCTTCAAAAGGGAAATTGGCTAGGCTTAAAATGGCTCACAAGGGCATGAACTATTAACGTATTACCAGATTATCCAGGAAGGCTGCTGCTTACATGGCATGGTGCCTAAAATTTTTAGGGAGAAGGTAGGCATAATGGTTAAGGTCTTAACCTCATAAATAACAAGGTACAGGTTTTAATTCTGACCTCTGGTTATTGGCTAGGCTTGTAATAGTCCACAGATGGATAGCTTAGTATTTACCTATAAACCATGCTTCCTTGCCAGCTATTACCATGAACCTTGGTCATGCTTCCTCCTTCTTGTGACCCCTATTCTCTAGTCACATCTCCATGAATTTGTAAAATCTTTCATTCCACTTAGTGTTGTACGTTCACATAACACTGACTAATGCTGCCAGCCTATTTACACTTGGAGGACCTCAGCTACTGTTTTTACCTTCCCCCTCTACATTGTTTGCTACCTATTAGTCTAGGTTAGCAATATACCTCATTGGCAGTGACAAATGCTGGTAGAAGCAAATCTTTGTAGATGCTATGGGATTTATAGTCTGGCAGTTAGCACAGAAGACTTAATCCCCAGCTTGTTAATGAGTTATTTCCTATGGCAAGGGTAAAAGTTTTCGAATATTTCCACCTGCATTTCCTTACTATTTGCTTTTGCCTCAGCCCAAATTTATGCCATCTCTAGGGAATTTTGTCTGAGTTAGTTGCAGTTAGTTTTATTATGCAACATTTCATCCATCAAGGACTATGTTCCATGTCTAGTTTGCACCTACAGACCTTTACCACCTGAATACAGCCCCTATTGGTTAGATCAGCATCTGACCACCTTTGCCTTTACTGGCTTGCCATCAGTGTTGTCTCCTTCCCCTTCTATCTACTGCATTTGTTTGGTTTTCTTTCTACCGTTTCATGTTCATCTTCTTTCTAACAGTGAGGCAGTTAGCTCAGACAAAACTCTGTCTAGTACTGCGGATCTAGTTTTTCTGACTTGGCAACATTTTTATGGGTATGGAAAGAATGTTTTACTTAAGTTTATTTTGCATTTATATTCTACCTGCCTTGGAAAGAAGGAACCTTGAAGGGCTATGATAGGAAAAGCTTGAGTTATGCTGTCCTTGGCAGTAGCAGTAGCAGTGATATTCTTTTGTCCACAGCTTATATCTGACACCATTCACCAGACTATACATTTAAAATTTGGAAAGAGCTGCTGAGTGACTTGCAAGGTGTAGTCAGGATGAGATCAAAATCCAGGATGGGAAAGTACAAGACTGTAGATGGGGAAGCAGGTGAAGTATAGTGCACCATAGGGAATGGAATGAATGAATGGGTCAGAATTCCAGCACTGTCGGCATGCTGTTTGACCTTGTACCGTCTAAGTGCATTTTGTCAGGATGTAGTTGAATCGGCACTGCTGAATATCTGTTCTTGAGACGCTTCTTGTCTGGGCTTCGTTATATCAACTTTGGCTGAGCAAGCATGCCACAGAACAGAATATCACTAGTAAATTAAAGAAAAAAAAAAACATGGGTAGAAAGTTGGATCAGCTGACTGGGATAGTATTAAAAACAAACAAAAAACGTGAAAGCAATCTAATCGGAGAGGACCGAAGAACTGTTAAATTTTGAAGTACATAGCATTTGATTTTGCAAGGCAATTTGGTATTATTTTTATTTTCTGTGATTGGGTGTCTGTGTGGGTATGTCTTTCAGGTAAAGAAGGGACTGGTAGGATTTGCACATCTGAAGATATTTAATGCACTGCATTTGTTTTACATGAAATACTTCCTATCCCATACCTGTAGATGATTTTCACAGCAGTCCTGCCATCAGTCTTCTTATGAACATCCTTATCTTCACTTGCTTAGTACCATATATGGGTATGGTGCCTGCCATTTTGGACACATTTCTGTCTGTAATGAATGAGTGCTGATAGAGTAGTGACAGTGACACAAACTAAAATGTTCTTCTCATTAGTGTTTTTATGAAATGTTGCATTCATGATGTCTGCATCTTCTGGGTTCGGACTGATAATGCTCTGCTTTTCTCCTTCCTATTAAATACAAGAAGTCAAAATTTCCCACTGTCAAAGAAAGGAAATCAAATAGGGAGTTCCCTAGGTCTGTTCCTAGTAAAAAAGGTTCTGTCCTAGCATCATCCTGTGAATAGTGATACGAGTACACTGCACTCTCGGGCTAGATTTCTTCCTGCATTTATTATAATACTTTTCCTGCCTTTACCAGTTCATACATTTTCACATGTTGCATTTCTGTTGTTTGGTCTCCATTAAATCACGTTTGACTACATTACATCACTTTTAGCTAAGTAAGCATACCACAAAACAAAATTTCACTGTTGGTGAGCACCCACTGGTGGGGTTTGAACCTTCATTTTGTAAATGTCTGATTCAACAAATCATATCATTTGGCGGTTAGATCAGCTTCTCTTATGTTTAATTACTGTTGCCAGTGTGAATTTCATGCCCATGGTCTACTGAACAGCAAGATAATGCAGGACAGAGTAGCAGAAATGAAAGTGTCAGTCCTGTTTGCCAGTAGACAGACAGGAGGGGGATGTTCTAGCAGTCAATCTTCACTGTGTCAGTTGTTCTGTGTAGTTCTCATACTCCCTTGTGCTTTCAGGGTTAATGTTTGATTCTCTCAGAGAACTGATTGGTTCACTATACTGCACCAGCTGCCTTGAGTCATTGATGCATGCATTCTGTCATTCTTTGGGCTCTGTAACTGGGGCAAGACATTATTCATAGTTTGTAGTACATCATGTTAGAGCTTGAGCTTTCAAGGCACTGCAAGCAGTTTCAAGACGCCAGCCGTCAGTGCTTTGACTTCATTAAAAGCATGTTTGTTTCAGAAACTGACATTCCTTTTTTTTAATTAATAGGACCAAACAAGTCTGTACAAGCTGTCATTCTGGGAAGAGCGGACAACTTTGATAGCCAGGTGGCATATCTTTTTGAACATGTGGAGCATGTAAATGGTTGGAACATACTGGCAATGTCTGTTTTTAGAGGGCATCAGAATTTCTTGCTTTGCAGTATAATGTTTCATGAAGTGTTTATTTTCCTAAAGCACTAAAAGAAAAAAAAATTAATGTAGAGAATGTGGATAAGAAAAAGCACATAAAAAAAGCTGTGCCTTGTCCAAGATTAGATTGACTTATTGACGCTGTATCGGTTGGTTTAGTTAGGAACCTTGTGCTGACTGGCCTACTGAAAGGACATTCTGTATCTTTCGTGGCAGTTTTAGACCACAGCAAAACAATCTGCAAATGCACGTAGCTAAGGCTGGCAGTGTGTGTGCGTGAGTGTCCGCGTATGTGTGTTTGCGCACGTGCGTGCTAAGTAGCATGTGAAAAGAGAGTGAGATGTAGTCCAGGGAAGGAGGAGGACATTTGCATATCTGCAGAGTGCCATTCGAGGACAGTGTCATGGCTGGATAGCAGGCAGATAAAATGCCCCATCAAAGTACCAGAAGGTACATTAATACTCCACCCCCAAAAATCTAGAATGAGTAGTTGGAGCTGTTTTAATTTGAGGCAGTGCATCTAGTGAGTAAAGGAATAAGAAACTGGTTTGCCTTGTGTATGTAGCAGCCAGTGTTTGAATACTGGTTTTGTTAAACTTGCCTGCGATGGGGTATGGCACACGTATGAAGTGCAGTACAGTGAGACTTAGAATCCTAAATTCCAGCAGCAGAAAGAGTAGGAGCACCATTAGAAATGTGAAGTGAGTTTTTCGTCAGGATTCTCCTTTACTTGTTCTCCTATGATTGTCTTGTAAAAATTCCCATTCGGTCTGTGACCCCATTTACTACAGTGCTGCATGCACATTACCCATCTCCTCCAGCAGCACTGTCAGTTTTAGGGTGGCAACATGCGGTCACATTCAAAAAGAGTCTTCTTGAGTTAATGTGCTCTCCTATTGCAGAAAGGTGCTGCAAATAGAAAGTGTTGGTAAATGTGAAGACGTTGCCATTATGGCCTGGTAGTGTACAGACTGGAGAGATTTATTTTATTTAATCTTTAATAGTATGTATGCATACTGGTCCTAAGGCCATTTTCATCACTGGCTGCACTGCTGCTACACAGTACATACATGTGTAATGCACCACAATCTACACCACAATTTTACAGAACCATAGTTTGCTCATGTATCACCCTATGTAGTTCCCAACCCAGCGCCCCTTCAACTCTGAGTTGTTGAAGAGCAAAAAAAAAAATAAAAAATTTATGCTGAAGACCAATGAAAAGTTCTGAAACTGAAGTGAAAGTATAGCAAACACCTTGGCCAGTACAAAGGCATAGAGAAGATAAAGCCTTAACTATGGGCTGGGTAATCTGGGTTTGATTAGCATCTCAGACATCTGAATGTTGATGGGCAGTGATGGCCTTGCCCATTTCAGGGCAGGAGGGCATTTGTCTAGGCATTCCCTGGAAGGGAGGTGTTGTCTATAAAGGGCATAGTCTTTGGACATAAACAGGGGAACACAGAGTGGTAGGTCATAAATGGAAAAAAAAAATCTCTGGGTGAGGAAGTCAACAGCATGACCCCTCCTCCCCTCCCAGGATGCCCTTAGGCTGTATGCAAGTGCTGGGCTTGGAACGGAGGTAATCTGGGGGTTTCAGATGATGCTGATAGACCTAGTTGTAAGCTGGGGCACTGGGGTAAGCCAGAAAGAATGAAGCAGATGGAAACTCGAAAGAAGGAAAAAAGAAACTGTAGCAAACTCCATGTTGCATTTGTAATAGGCAGTTTACTACAGACACTTTACCATAGAGTGCTTCAGCTGTAACAGCAAATGCAGTATCAGCATTCATTTCTGAAGCCACAATGTCCTTCCAGCTTTAGAAATCCATTCTGATTCTGCACTTTCACACAGTTGGCAGCTGTCAGTCTAGCCTTCTAACAACTTGCACTATTCACAACACTTTAGCTATGGCTGTGTGGGTTTAGACAGAATGTGTATAATCTAGTGTAATACACAACTGAGGGGAGTATACATCTGTTTCTTTGAGTTCAGCACTTGTTCAGAACTGGTAAGCACTAAATAAGCTACAAATTACTACAGCACTCAACTTTCCTCACCTGTCTAGAGGAAAACAGTTTTTAGTACATAATAAATAAGCACCTCTCCAGGCATGTCTAAGAGTCAGCTCCTTGTGTTTTCTCCTGTCTACCTGATGAATCTGGGCATCTTGGGGCAATTAAGCAATTGCCTCATGTACACAGACAACCCTCTCCTCCTACCACCCAACACTACAACCCGTGAGAGATGCACTTATATAGCAAAACTGGAAGCAAAGCTCTCTTCACCCAAGACTGGACTAGACAGTCAAGAGGAGAAGGTAAACACTTGCACCACGCCACACTCATCACATAGTCCCTCAAAACCCACACCACCAAAACACACAAACAGCAACACAAAACACACACCTACATTCGCAGAGGCTCTCAATAAAAATCTGCTCAAGCAACAGAGACCTCCAAAGCAGAAACGCATGCAACTTCCACCCCCCAACACACCCTAAATGGCACATAGCCCACAAACTTAGTGTGCCACTCAACCACAGCCCGTAAGGCATAACAACATACGCCATACTCTAGTCATAGGTGACTCTATAGTCAGGCACACTGATGTTCCACTCACCAGGCTAAACAAGGAGAAAGTTACTGTCAGCTGCCTGTCTGGTGCCAGGATCCACCACATAATGCACGCACTTGGGTCACTCCACAGCAAGTACATATATGACTCCGTCATTGTCCATGTTGGTGGGAATGACCTGAGACGTACCTCTCTGGCTACACGAAAAGAGACATGGAGGAGCTCTCCGATCTTGTAGCCCAGGCAGGTATGACCCTAGCCCTGAGTAGCATCCTGCCATCACCCAGAATGATACCACAGTACAAGTACAAAATGATTGACTTCAACAATTGGCTAAGCTTCTGGTGTCATGCTAAGGGGGGATCCAGTATCTGTCTGCCTGCCTGGTATGACATGATTGACAGACCACAATGCTTTGCCAGAGATGGCCTGCTCCTTTTAGGCAAGGTTCAAATGACAAATTCACCACCATAACAGGTACAAGCAAGCAAAGTATGTGGGTAATGCTACTCAATGCTAGAAGTCTAAACCTCAAAAATGCATTCACTCGAGGCACTCCTTAAAATGGAGAACATCGACATCTGTGCAGTGACAGAGACCTGGTTCAAGGCTCCAGAGACCACCCCCCACCCCTGCATTACCAAGCTATAATTCATACCACACCTTTCGGCCACCTAACTTGGACCGAAATATTAAAGGTGGAGGCGTGTCCTTATTCATTAAGGATATCCACACCTCCAGGCTAGTTGCTCATCATAATGCATCCAAGATTATCCAAGTGCAACTAACTCTCGGCAAGACCGCAATCCAAATTGTAACTTGCTACAGATCCCCCACCATGCCCCAGGATTCCCACTCCTCATTTATTGATATACTGGAAAATATTAGGGTACATCCCAACACCCTAATAATCGGCGATTTCAACTACCCCACCATTAACTGGCAAAACTACTCATGTACCAACTCTTTTGCTCAACGTTTTCTGGAATTCATAAATTCCAACACCTTGGATCAACTTTATCCACACTCCCACCAGGGGCAGCAATATCCTAGACCTGGTCACTACCAACATGGGCAACCTGTGTTCCACACCAGAGGTAATTTCCTCGGTCAGATCCAATCACAAGCTAATCAGCCTAGACATCCACATCCCGCCCCCACCCCCCATTAGGGAAACCATCGTAAAACATTTCTCCAAAGCCAACTTCACGCTTCTTAAGACAGATGTGGCAAACTTCACAACACCCATGTAGATGGACAATAGAGGTACAACTGCTGAATCCTACACAAATGCACTTTATAAGCACTTACACGAGTGCATGGATCATGCTATCCCTAACAGAACCAAGATGCTATCCTCCAAAAAAAAAAGTAAGCCAATCTGGTGGTCCCGTCGTAAACAAACCCTACAACAGAAGAAAGAAACTGTTGCAAAAAGAGTAAAATCCCATAACTGGAAGAACTCCCTGGTCAGCCTCAGTAAGAAGCTGAGATCCCTCATAAAATCCTCCAAAGCTAGTTACGAAAACAAAATCGCCACTGATTCTAAAGACAACCACAAAGCATTCTATAGCTATGTCAAGAATCTCAATGGCTACACTCAGATCTGCTCTGAGTTGCAGCACAATGGCACTAAATATACAGAACCAACTGATATAGCCAACATCCTTGCAGATAGGTTCAGTGCTAACTTTACCCCCCACCCCTAAAGGTCCCATCTCTATATCAGAAGAATGCAAAGTTTCTGTAATCACGGCTGCACAGGTAAAAGCCACACTCTCCAAAGCCAAGAACGCAGCATCCATGGGACCTGACAACATCCCAGGCTGCATTCTACATGAACTACAGAATGAGCTGGTACCCCACCTAAGCACCATGTTCAATCATAGCCTCACCTCAGTCTTTGTGCCCACTGAATAGCGCACAGCAACAGTTATCCCACTCCACAAAGGGGGAGCCACCACAGACCCCAGGAACTACCGCCCCATTAGCCTAACAAGTCTGGTCTGCAAGGCCATGGAATGTATCATCATGGAACTTATAAACAAAGACCTTGGTAATCTCCAAACTCTGGACCTCACCCAGTTCAAGTTTGTAAAAGGCAGATCATGTCCCCCCCACCCCCTTAAGGGCCCATCTCTATACCAGAAGAATGCAAAGTTCCTGTAATCATGGCTACACAGGTAAAAATCACACTCTCCAAAGCCAAGAACACAGCATCCATGGGACCTGACAACATCTCAGGCTGCGTTCTACATGAACTACAGAATGAATTGGCACCCCACCTAAGCACCATGTTCAATCCTAGCCTCACTGCAGTCTTTGTGCCCACTGAATAGTGCACAGTGATGGTTATCATCCCACTTCACAAAGGGGGAGCCACCACAGACCCCAGGAACTACTGCCCCATTAGCCTAACAAGCCTGGTCTGCAAGGCCATGGAACGTATCATCATGGAACTTATAAACAAAGACCTTGGTAATCTCCAAATTCTTGACCCTACCAAGTTCAAGTTTGTAAAAGGCAGATCATGTCTCCTAAATCTGATTGACTTCTTTGAAGCAGTCACCAAAGCCACAGATAAGGGTAAGGTGGTTCACACAGCCTATCTTGATCTCGCCAAGGCTTTTGACACCATCCCCCACTCTGGAATTATAGATAAACTCACTAAACTAGGTATAAATCCCTATGTCACAAGATGGGTTGCCAACTGGCTCACTGACAGAACCCGCACTTTGAAAGTAGCAGACTCCAAATCCAACTTCAGACCAGTGCAAGTGGAGTACCTCAAGTTTCAGTCCTGGGTCCTCTCCTGTTTGCTATCTACTTTTCTGAAGTACAGGCTAACACAGAAGGTCTTTGGCTAATGAAGTTCGTAGATGACTGCAAACTAGGAGCCAAAATTGAAATTCCTAATGATGTGGACATCCTACAAAAGGGCCTCACTGAGAAAGATGCCTGGAGTCAAAGCCATGGCCTCAAGCTCAGTGCCAAAAAGTGCATTGTCATCCCCTTTGGTAAAAACTCTGTACCCATGAGTTACCACATAGGTGGTAGTCTACTTAACACCGAAAGTGTGATAAGAGACCTTGGGGACACAGGTGGACAGTAGTGTCTCCTTTGATAATCATATCGCCACAGTAGTCAGGAAATCCTTCTATGTGGCACACCTCATCACAAAAGATTTCTCATCCAGGAAAAGAGGTCATTGTTCCCCTCTACTCGTCATTCATTAGACCCATTATAGAGTACAATGCCCATTTTGGTATGTACCTCACAAGACATCTACAACAACTGGAAAGGCCACAGAAATACCTCAGAAAGAGGATTACTGGCCTCAAACAGATGCCCTACGCAGACCGTCTCAAAACCCCCCAGCTTTACTCCGTCGCATATCACCTACTCAGAGGTGATCTCTGCCAAACATACAAAGCTATGTCAAACCCAGAGCTGTTGGGCATGCTCCACTTAAAGAAATCCCAATCCCTCTGAGCTACACACTCTAGGGACCTAAACCTTGTCACCACAGTAAACGGAACATGCTGGAGGAATAGATTCCTGTCTCAGAGACTTCCTATACTCTGGAACAAACCACCTATCTATATTAAACAAAGCTCCTTATTAGCACTCTTCAAAAAAAATCTTGACGATTGGATGGGAAATAGGAAATTCACCCCTGGGATCACCTCTGTGGTTCTGCTCGACAGAGGCACAGGCAAATAATTTTCTTGGGTGGCGAAAGACAGGGTACCTTTTTGGCTAGGCTTGTATAGGGCCTAGGGTCGATAGCCTAGTACCTACCTATGAACCTATGCAGTTACAAATGCAATCATTTCACATGTACAGTGATTGATAAGAACGGTACATATTGTTATACATGCAATTGTTACATAGCTTAATTGCATTATAGTTACCTAACTGGTATGGTATATGAAGTCTAAGCAAAAGAAGTTATGTAAAGTTTTCTGTTTACACATTTACAATAGATTCTTTTTAGTGTTTTAATCTACATTGGTTTGCTGCAAGTGTCAATATTTGGACTGCTGCTGTTCTTGTCATTTATTACATACGAAACCTAAATGTTATTTTTGTACATTGACATTGTGATCTAAAGGGCATCAGCATCACAGAATGAAATTACCATTTTGTTTCAAAAAGATTTCACCTTGCTCTGGAATTGATTAGGTACAAGCAATTTTGCTATGAATACAAGGAAATCTATCTCTGTGCTATTTGGGACCACCAGAAGATTTAACACGACCATTCCACATAGTTGACCGTACAAACCTTCCCTTATCCTGTGGTATACAAAGGTTCCTGGATCTGCTGCTTGTGTAGACTCATTCTTTGCTACCACACGTTGCAATCCAAATAAGATCATTGCTCAATTAAAAGTTGTTTATAGACTTTCACACTTGCTAATTATTGAATTGGGGTTTTCAGAAACCATCAGTGTTCTAATACAAAGGTTAGATGAGGCCTCCAAATCATATCACTGCATTTACATCAAAACATTCAACTGCTGTGAAGGCCAGAAGATAAAATACTGTGATTTATTCATCTGTTTGCTTCCAAGAACACCACTGCAGCACTTCAACTAGTACCCAGTTGCAAGTTGTTTTTTTTAAGGCAGAGTCTCCTTTCTACTGAACACATTGACTTTCCTGCTGATAAAGGGAAAGTACTGTCCCCTCTTAAAATTGTTTACATTTTGGAGAAACATTCTGTTCACTTAGAAGTGCTGAGAACAAGCCCCTGATGAAGCCACCATATACCATCACCCATGCCGAAAAGTCATTTGCCAAAACTACACCAGAGCATTAAAACAATTTACCCCAGGACATTAAAACAGTTGCATCATTTGAGGAATTTAGAAAATTAGTGAAAACTTGTATCAAAAAATCATGTCAGTGCCAATGCAGAGACATTTATGGCTAACTTTCTCATACCGGACTAGAACATAAGACAAAGTCCCCTTGCTAAAAACTATGGTACCTTATGAAAGCACATAGAGCTACTACGTACTTGTTCCCCTAACCTGTTCTTATTGCACTGCGTATTTATTGTCCTCACCCACTTCTTGCTTTTGTCTAACATTCTTTCTCCTAACCTTTGTTACTCATACACTTACTACCTGAAGTACAATTGAAATGACCACAACAGAACCCCAAAACTTTCCTTACCACCTTCTAACTCCTTACTAATCTTCCTTTCATATAATCTGAACACTTCACCTACATTTGGTGTATTCTGCATTGTAGGTTCATAGGTATATTACTAGGCATGCAGTCCAGACGACCATTAAGATGCCTACCCAGTTTGGGTTCGTGAAGGGATGATCTTGTCTCCTGAACCTGATTGACTTATTCAAATCCATCTCCAGAGCCATGGACGAGGGTAAGACGGTCCACACAGCCTATCTGGACCTCACAAAGGCCTTTGACACCATCTCCCACTCTGGAATCATAGATAAACTTACTAAGCTGGGCATTAATCCCTACGTCACTCGATGGGTTGCCATATGGCTTACTGACAGAACCCACACTGTAAAAGTAGCTGACTCCAAATCCAGCTCCAGACAAGTGACAAGTGGAGTACCTCAGAGGTCAGTCCTGGGACCACTCTTGTTTGGCATCTACTTCTCTGAAGTACAGGACAACACTAAGGGACTCTGGCTAGCAAAGTTCGCAGATGACTGCAAACTGTAAGCCATTATTGAATCCCCAAATGATGTGGATACTCTGTAAAAGGGCCTTACAGAAACAGATGCTTGGTGCCAGAACCATGGGCTCAAGCTCAATGCCAAGAAATGTATAGTTATCCCCTTTGGGATACATGTGCCCGTGAATTACCACATAGGTGGCAGTTCACTAAGATAAGAGACTTGGGGACACAGGTGGACCGTGGTCTCACCTTCGATAACCACATTGCCGCAACCATCAGGAAATCCTTCTATGTGACACACCTCATCACTAAGGGCTTTTCATCCAGAAAAAAGGAGGTCATTGTCCCACTGTACTCACTCCTATTAGACCCATTATAGAATACAACACCCCATTTGGTATGTACCGCTGAAGATATCTGCAACAACTAGAAAGGCCACAGAAATACCTCCCTAAAAGAATCACAAGCCTAAAGCAGATGCCCTATGCTGACTGCCTTAAAAAAACTCCAGCTATACTCTGTTGCATATCGTCTACTCAGAGGCGATCTCTTCTTAACATACAAGGCCATGTCAAACCCAGAGCTGTTGGACATGCTAGACTTAAAGAAATCCCAATCCCTCAGAGACACGCTCCAGGGATCTAAACCTTGTCATCACAATAAACAAACATGCTGGAGGGATAGGTTCCTGACCCAGAGACTCCCTAGTCTCTGGAATAGACTGCCCATACATGTCAAGCAGAGCGCCTCTTTGGCCCTCTTCAAAGGAACCTTGATTGGATGGGAGAAAGGAAATTCATCCCGGGGATCACATCAGTCACCCTGCTAGACAGGGGTCCAGGGAAGTAAGTAGTGTGGGAAGAAATAGCCAGGGAATTGTTATGGCTAGGCTTGTATAGGCCCTAGGGCCGATAGTGTAGTACCAACCTATGAACCTAGCCAAATTCCTGATTGCCCCAAAACACTGTCTGGCTAAGTGACTTGTCCAAGATCACTAGTAGGCAAATGAAGTTGGAAAGATTCAAAAGGTGAACACTTGGCACAGAATGCAGCTCATTAACAGTTCAGAGCTTCAGTCTTCTGCATTAACTGACAGTTTAGTATCAATTGTTGCTATTTAAGCAGTAGTTACTACTTCACCATTAACTCTAGTGTAGAATAATGTTATGAATATATATCATCCAGCCTTCTCCTTGTAACTGTGTGTAACCATAATGCTCAGTATTCATTATAATGTTAGCATTGATGTAGCATATAATCTTCTACAGCATTTGCAGATATTTCTCTTATTGGTACTTCAGTTTTTCCTACCAAATTGTTGTTCAGCTGTGTTATCTGCTAAGTTGTTGCTACAGTTCTGTAAATAATGTACTCTGAGTCGTTGGCATTGATTTCTTGTCTCCAGATTTTAAATATTATCTTTCATTTCCTTATAGTATGAGCAATGCATGGAAAGGGTCCATGGACCAGTATATTTTCCTGGTTAGCATATGTAAGATAAATTGTGTTCTTCATGGTAATGAGGAAGGAGAATGTGAAAAAATGGACTCTGCACAACTACGTGGTTCTGATTACTCAATGTCTGTGAAATTAGGTACATTACATATGTAGGAATCTTTTAGGTGTTGGAAACAGTGTGATCCTATTTTCCAGTCAGAATAATTTTGCAGATACTTTTTATGTAACCGTTGTGAAGGGGGCACTCTAGTCTCAGCATTATTTTCATGGCTTCTTAGTGAGTAAAGAGAGGTTTAGATGAGGAGTTTCCTCCTTAAAAGGTTGGTAGCAGTAGGCTAGAGCATACAGTGGTTGTTGTTCAGATGGCTTCTGGGAGAGTAATGCAATCTTGTTCTAGCTGTGGAGCAGTACTGCTGAATCTGTTTGGTGTTTAGAGTGGGCTGGTGGAAATGAGTGGTATATGCTGAACACTGTGCGAGTGTGAGAAGAGCATATTCAGTTCTTAGCTGTAGCCCTGAAAACTTCATAGGTAAGATGATTTCAGATGGTATAGTCTGCTTTAAGGTGATTGATGACTTTAGTGTTACTGGTCTTGGTATGGATTTTCAAGTTTAAGTTGGGCTCAAGATTTAGAGCGGGATATAATTGTGTTGTATGTTTTTTGTGTCATTAGGAGATTTTAATGCAAGTTTGTGTGTGTGCGTGTGATGAAATAATATGGCTGCAGTTTTAGCCATATTTATTTTTAGTAGGTTAGTTGCTACACAGTGTATATCAAAGTAGTTTTACGGATTATTTTGTATTTCATTGGTTGAAGAGGCAGATTGTGTAGGACTTTGTCATCTGTGGAAAGGGTTGTTTTTTTGGGAGGGTATATTATTGATATTTATGCTAGTAAGCATAGTATGAGCTTGGTACTGATGTTTGTGGTATAGTACTGATGCTTGTGGTGTAGTACTGATATTTTTGTGGTATGGTGCTGATGTTTGTGGTACCCCTTTAGTGAAAGTGCCTTCTTTGGTATCACTTGTTTGCATTGTGAAAGTTCTTTCTGTCAAATAGTTTTTGAACCATTTTCTTCATACCATTTATGATAACACAGACCATTATCAAACTCACATCTAACGTATGTGATTAAGTGAATCTTCTGTTTTTATACCTTTCACTGCACAGCTGCATGGCGCTGTAATACATATGCACATATTGCACTTACTTAGCTGCATGTCCTTCTGTATCTTGGCCCTTATTATAGAACATTTCCTGATGTCTTTTGTTGAATTTCTAGGCAAGGTTACAAGCTTCACCTCCATGGAACTCTTGCCAGAGCTGTGCTGTTTATGTGAGATTATAGTTATGAGCTCATCTGTGTAGTGTGTATTTGTTGACTTTCTACATGTCACTAATAACCCGTTTAAGAGCAAATTCCTGTAGCTAAGTGTCCAGCAAGGGTGTGGAAGAATAAGATGTCCACTGATGGCTTTTCTTAACTCCCTTTAAAGGAAATACCTGGCACTCATCAGCATACACCACTATGGGCTAATATTCATGGAAATGTAGAGGAAGAGGGCTATTCATTTAGGGTTATAGTGAAGGTTTGCACAAGTGTCAGAAATGCCAACGCTGAGAAGTTCTCAGATATTTGCAGAGAGAGAGACAAACTTTAACAGACAATAATGCAGTTTCCAATTGGCAGATGTGCATTTTGCAAAAATAAATAAATTAAATTAAACAAAGGAAGAATACTTTCATTATTTTTAGAATGTAATCTGAATCCAGTCACCAAACTAACCATGGGGTGAGGAAGTATGGAAGGGCAATGCTTATTGTCTAGGCCATAACAGTGCTGTGAAATAAAGAAAACCCAGCTACTGTTTTGCAATAATCATAATTTTACTATTATACTTCATAAAATGGAATGAATAACATCCTTACATGAATGACAACCACAATGATGCACATTAATTTCACCGTGTATGTAAAATATATATGATACTGGATATTAAGCCAGGCAATAAAATACATGATGCTAAATTTCAGCAGTCACTCATTGGGGTCTGTATTGAAGTTAAATCTCATCAATAGCATTAACCACCTGATTAAGAATGTAACAGCAAAAGATCCTTTGGGAAGCACAGACTGAAAACAGAATGTAGCTAGACCAGACCTTGTGTTACGTAAAGATGGAGTGGATGTTACTAAAAAGAAATGGCGACTTTTAAAACTACCAAACAAGCTAAACCAACACATTTGGTTAATTCTTACAACTTAACATATTAAATTGTTTCCAAATAAGAACTTTCTTAGAGTGTCCTAAATATTTCTTTAAATATTTAAAAGAAACCAGTGTATTTCTTAAGTCATGCAAAACAGTAAGTGTTCTATTTAATGTTTGGTAATAAAATTTAACCCAAGCAGAGATTAGACATATTGGGTAGTTTTCTTTAGTCTGTATAGGTATGCTCAACAAACAATTATATTATGTGTAATCATTTTTTTATTAATAATTGGTGAGGTGACTACATTGTCCAAAACTGAGTTCCATACTGGGTTAATAGAACTGTAATAACAGTGATCTGAAGGCATCATTTAAATTTTTCCAAAACAGTACACATTCGGTTGATGACAACTTGTGTACTTATGCACAGTTGTGAGAAGTCCGGCATTAAACACCCAGATAAGTCACTGATTAATTGATTTCAGATGAGATAAATATAAATGTTGTTCCAGACAGATGCCATTCAGGATGGATACTGACCTCCGGGAAGTACTTGAACAGTAATAGTTAAACAGCAATAAGAAATATGTAGCTCTGAATATTAAGAATACATTAATATTAAATTGTACAAAAATATTTATCCTTTGCATAATCAAGACAAGAAGATAGTAATTACCCTTTATTGATGTAGTAGTTTAAAAAATTCTGAATATTTGGAAACTGCTATTTTAATGTAAAACTTAACTTTTGTTGAGGTTGCTATGGACCATCAAGATTTGGTTTGGGATTAATATGACCTTGTCTGTCAGGTGATGTAGGTGAAGATCAAAGATCACCAATAAAATCAAAATATGTATCAATGTTTTCTGTGCAACTGTATCATCTGAGAGATATTGAATGGCACACAATCATTAAATAGGTTCCAGTTCATAATAACGTTTTTCATATGTGTGATTGATATTTTTAGAAAAGAAGGAAGTTTAGTGAAGCAGCCTCAAGGATTTATCTGAAAAAGAATAGTGCAAGATCCCTATTTTATGAACCTGCACCCTAATTTAGTGAGTCATCCATAATGGGGTAACATCGATATCTGTGCAGTAACAGAAACCTGGTTCAAGGCTCCCGAGAGCACCCCAGCACTACCAGGTTATACCTCATACCATGCTTTTCAGCCCCAAAACTTGGACCCTACTACAAAAGGAGGGGGAGTATCAATATTCGTCAAAGATACCCACACCTCCAGGTTGGTGGCACAGCACGAAGCATCAGAGACTATCCATGTACAACTAACAGTGGGTAAAACTGCCTTCCAGTTTATAGCCTGCTACAGACCACCCTCCCAAACTCAGGAACCCCACTCGGCCTTCCTGAGAACACTGGAAAATATGAAGGTCTCTCCAAACACCATTATATTGGGCGACTTCAACTACCCAAACATAGACTGGGAGCATTACTCTAGCTCCAACACCTTAGCCCAAAGGATCCTAGAATTTATAAACTCAAATGCTATGGAACAACTTGTTACCACTCCCACAAGAGGGGAAAACATACTGGACCTGATCATCATCAACATGGGGACTTATGCTCCAGACAAGAAGTGTATCCCTCACTGGTAAGATCAGACCATAAACTAATCTCACTGGATATTCACATCCCGACTCCACCCCCTGCCCTGAAAACCACAGTGAAAAACTTCTCTAAAGCAAATTTCACACTCCTCAAAACCGAGGTGGAATCCTTCAAAGCCCCCGGGCCTGTGGAAAATATGGCCCAGACCGCAGAATCCTTTATAAACGCATTCTATGAACACCTTCAGGAATGCATGGATCATGCAATCCCAAATAAAACCAAGTCCCAATCCTCCAAAGGCAGGCGTCCTGTCTGGTGGACCCCAGCCATAAACAAACTATACAATAGAAGGAGGAAGCTACTACATGATAGAGCAAAATCCCAAAAAGGAAGGCATCTCTGATCAGTATTAGCAAAAAACTACGGGCACTCATAAAATCGTCTAAGGCCAGCTTCGAGAGAAAAATTGCACAGGACACTAAGGATAATCACAAGGCTTTCTTTAGTTATGTTAGGAACCTGGGTGGGAATTCCCAGATATGCTCAGAATTAGTCCAAAATGACAAAAAATACACCGAACCCACAGACATTGCACTGAGGCAACCCCCCCCACCAAAAGGGCAAATATTTATCCCAGCAGAGTGCTGCCCCCCTGACATCTCAGATGCTTAGGTAAGAGCTGCCCTCTCCAAAGCAAAAAACACAGCATCAATGGGACCAGACGGTGTCCCGGGCTGCATCCTACATGAACTCCAAGAAGAGCTAAACCCAAACATAAAACTACTGTTCAATCTCAGCCTTACTACAGGATATGTACCCAAAGAGTGGCGTACAGCAACAGTGGTCCCTCTCCACAAAGGTAGTGCCTCAACAGATCCTGGAAACTATCGCCCCATAAGCCTGACTAGCTTGGTCTGCAAAGCTATGGAAAGGATCATCATGGACCTCATAAATAAAGATTTTGAGGACCTAAAGACACTGGATCCTACCCAGTTCGGCTTTGTTAAGGGCGGATCCTGCCTCTTAAACCTGGTCGATTTCTTTGAAACAGTCACCAAGGCCATTGACGAGGGGAAGGTGGTCCACACAGCCTACCTGGACCTCGCAAAAGCCTTCGATACAATAACTCACTCGGGCATTATAGATAAGCTCACCAGCTTAAATATAAACCCCTATGTCACTAGATGGGTTGCAAACTGGCTCAAGGACAGAACCCACATGGTTAGAATTGCTGGAGCCATGTCAGACTCCAAACCAGTTACAAGTGGCGTCCCCCAAGGCTCAGTCCTGGGACCTCTCTTGTTCGGTATATATTTCTCGGAGGTACAGGCCAACACGGAAGGACTGTGGCTGACTAAGTTCACAGATGACTGCAAACTGGGCGCCATAATCAACTCTCCAGCCGACACAAGCATCCTCCAAAAGGGCCTCATAGAAACAGACAGCTGGTGCCAGAGCCATGGCCTCAAGCTAAACGCCAAAAAGTGTATAGTCATCCCCTTTGGCAAAAACAAAGTGCCCACAAATTACCACATAGGTGGTAATCCATTAAGTACAGAAGAAGTAATTAGGGACCTGGGGACCCAAGTTGATAGCAATCTCTCATTCGACAACCACGTGGCCAAAGTGGTTAGAAAAACATTTTATATAGCCCACCTAATCATGAAGACATTCACATCTATATCAGGGAAGGTCATCATGCCTCTTTACTCATCCCTCATCAGGCCCATAATTGAGTATAATGCCCCTTTTGGGATGTACCTTACCAGACACCTGCAGCAACTGGAAAGACCCCAAAAGTACCTCACCAAGAGGATCATAGGGCTCAAACAGATGCCATATGCTGCCCGGTTAAAGAAACTCCAGCTCTACTCAGTGGCATACCGCCTGCTCAGAGGCGATCTGTGCCTGACGTATAAAGCCATGTCCAACCCAGAATTAATGGACATGCTGCACCTCAGAAAATCCAAATCCCATCGAGCTACGCACTCGAGAGACTTGAACCTCAGCACTGAAATAAATAGGACATGCTGGAGGTACAGATTCATAACCCAGAGGCTCCCTTCACTCTGGAATAAAATCCCAGTCCAGGTTAGGCAGAGTCCCTCATTGACTCTCTTCAAGAGGAATTTTGATGAGTGGATGGGAGATCGTAGGTTTACCCTGGGTATCACTTCTGTGTCACTGTTAGACAGAGGCACAGTATACTAACCTCGAAAAAGGACATAGCAAAATTAATTTAAAATGGGTGGCGAAAGCCAAACACACTCTGGCTAGGCTTATAAATGCCCTAGGGCAGATAGCCTAGTATGAACCT
This sequence comes from Protopterus annectens, assembly GCF_019279795.1. Classification (NCBI taxonomy): domain Eukaryota; kingdom Metazoa; phylum Chordata; order Ceratodontiformes; family Protopteridae; genus Protopterus; species Protopterus annectens. The sequence continues at coordinate 574,410,827 of NC_056741.1, read as the reverse complement.
ATGAACCTATTACTTTGTGCAGAAATAAGGTAAACAGAAGTTAAGCCAGTCTAGATATAGTGTAAAAAGTATGAAATTCAGGTAAGCAAGTTCTTTGTTTTCAGAATTCAAAAGGATACTGAGCCTGACCGTAGTAATAATATTTTTTCATAAGAACTTAGAAATAGTTGTATTCCCTGATTGGGGGAAAAGTAATCATGTACAGGGGATTTGGTTATTACAGAAGTAGAAAAGTTCAGGAAGAATATTCATTTTGGTTATAATGGACCACACGGGAGACCAAACTTAAGACTGTCCTAGTTTCTAAGTCAGTTTTTACCACCTCTATGATGTAGTCAAGGTGAGTTATAATAGAAAATCATATCTCCAGTTTATATTTTCCTAAGTATTTCAACTCATTCAGAGATGATATTAATAAACTATGCTAAAGAGGGTTATCACATTGTTGTTTTTGAAGGGGGGGTTTCCTTAAGTTAAGCTTATAATTAGATGCTTTACAGTAATGATTTACTGGTTCTGATAATCTGGGGATTACTATGTTGGAAGTTTGAATATATAAAACTATGTTGCCAAAAAAGTATGATCAACAAAACAGGAAGTATTTATCAAATGTATCCTTAATTTTATGATTACTGAGCATTTTTGCAAATAATGGTTTGAGAGAGAAACAAAATAAGAGGTTGACAAAGGGAATACTTGACTTGTGACAGTAGAAGTTCTGATCGACTCTTAAAGCTGACCAGTAATAGAGACTTGAGTTTCTGCTAAACGTAAAAATATAGTAGTATATTGGATTTGCTCAGCTTATTTTTCTGATATTACAACAGAAAAGATACCTGAACTTCGTCAAAGCTTTGCTAACATAAAGCATGAAATCTACTTGGTGATACTTCTGTGTTGTTCCACTATGAAAGGCTGAGTGACAAGGTGATGAGGAATTGAATCACTGAACACCAAGTGGCTGAAACCCCACAACATTAAAGGTCAGCCTTTTTTGCAGGGGGGCAAGCCTAATGCACCCCATGTGAGGGACAAGCTGTCACATCCCCAAATTTATATATGATGATGATAAAATTAATGCAGCTGTTATGTTGTATGTATTGGGTTTGCCATGAAGCAAGCCTAGAATTTCCAGATAACTTGATCAGCCACTAACCGGAGTCTTATAATTTCATAAAATTTAATATCTACATTAATAAAGAGAAATAGGATAATAATTCATAAATAAAGGATTGGACTTTGAGTTTCAAAATGAAAATAGTCTTAGACTGATTTAAGTATTTATTGTTTATACCATTTTACATAATGCAGTTGAACAGTATTAGTAGTATAGCAGAAAATTGATGCTTGAAAGTTTTATAGAATTTAGCATTGAAGCCATGAGAACCTTGCCCTTTATTAAGAGTGGAGATTATGTTCAGAGTTTTCTGAATACTGAAGTACTAACTTAGGCAGTCTTTTGTTTTAATAAGGAATTAGAAGTGACATCTTTTGAGTCTATATGTGCCTTGTTTGAAGGGGTCTATATCACCACATCGAAAAGCGAATACGAAAACATCGACACGTAAACAGCGAAATATAAAAGTACGAACAGCTACTTTGATGAAGTTTTAGTGGGAGGCTGTGCCCCCCAGACTCCCCCTAACTAAGTATACAAACTCCGAGATTGCTCTACTGTGGAGAAAAGGGCAAATTCTTGATAATGGCCAAGCGATTTTTTTCCCCTGGGAAAAAATACATGGAAGTGGTCGTGTGTACTTTTGATATTTCGCCCTTTATGTGTTTGATGTTTTCATATTCGAATAATTTGCTTTTCAATGTGGTGAAATAAACCGGTTTAAGTATATATGTTTACATAAATGTCATAGAAGGTCTGGAATATATTGTGTGAAATGAGTATATAAGTTCTGATTGCTTTTAATTGAATAAATATTCAAACTTTGATTTGGTCAAAAAACACTTAAAAGAAATTTGATGGTAATATCAAACCCATTCTGCATATGTAACACCTATCTGCATTTCATAAAGAGTTTAGTTGGCCACCTCCATTAGTAACATTTTTGATAGTTTTAGTGGTATTATAGATATTTTAGGGATGGATCCCAGCTGTTTAGTAGATATCAAAACAAAAAAAGAAAGATTAGAGAAAAGTAGGCAGTTACATTCGAACAATAAGGATGTTAATGGAAGTATGGGGACCAGGAAATGTGGGACTAGAGTGTAGCAATATTTATAAGGTAATAGCTTAGAATTAAAAATATCTGGGCGTAAGTTTTAGTTTAAAGAAAGGTACTGTTGTGGGATGTTAGGGGCCATTTATATAGCCTTTTGTGACCCCTGCCAATCATTTATGTGGGAAAAACAGAGAAGCCATAGAAAAGGATGTATGAGATTAAGAAAAGAAAGGAAACTAATAAGCACACAGGAATGTTAGGAGCATAATACATTTTATTTTTGTATCATTGAACAAGTCCCTTAGAACCCAATGGGGGACCATGGGCGTACAAGACTGAATATAAAGAACTTTTATGGCAGATTGTTATATACTGATGCACCCCATAAAATGAATGGCAACATGTCTATCAGTTGTGTTTTGAAAATGTGAGCAGGTTGAAGTATAATTTCTACAGTAACAAAGTATTTTGGTTTTTCCCGGTTAGAGGTCGCCAAAGCGGATCACCGGTCCTCAGATTGGCAGTGGTGTCTTTATGGTGTCGAGTTGCCAACCCGGTGCCCAGCCTTGACAGAAGATACACGCACACGCACACACACTGCTTCAGCCAGGAATCAAACCAGAGAACCTCTTGCTATAATGTTTTCCAAATACAGATTTGGGTGCATGAGGAAAAGTGAGAAAATGCTTGTTTATTTTTGGGGCCATATTTAAAAAAGCCATATTGCATAACACTCTTTTTAACTGTAATATGATTTTAAATTGCATGTCTTTTAACTATTTATTAATTCTGTATTACTCTTAATATTTTTATTTTTTTAATTTCTACTTCTGTACTCGTTTAAAGTTTATTATGTAGTGGTCTCTTTAAGTGACGAACATTAACAGTCACATGACTAATTGATTATAAGTGTGTATAATGAGGGTTACTCTAGTTCTAATGAAGTCCTGTTGGAGGATGAAAGTGCATAGCCAGTGGAGAGGTAAAGCTTGTTGTTTTTGATATATTCTTCATGTGGACGTGGTTCTGTAACAGATATAGTACCTGCACTACTTCTTTAAGGGCTGGAATGTATTGCACAGATAAGTGTGTAGGCTCCCATTGCTTTTTATTGAAGAAATATTCTTCAAACTTTTATATGGTCTAAATAAACTTGCCATAAATTTGGAGGTAATAACACATTCTGCATGTTCAGCATCTGTCTACATTTTGAAAAGAGTATGGCTAGCTAGCTCTGTTATTGTAAATGGATAAATCTCTCATTATTAACATATATTTGATGAGTGGCATGGGTGCCTAATTCATCTGATGTGAGGAGGATGTACATGCTTATGTTATCGGGAGAGGGAGCAAAATAGGATTTTTGTATGTTTCTTTCACTCAGAAGATGTGCAGCAACACTTGCGGTTAGATTTTAGACATGTATTTGGCTTCTTAAGCTGTGAATATGGTAGCCGTCCTTAGGAGGTACATGGAAGGTCTGTGCCCTAACTACCAGTAGACATACCTCCATGGACTATATGAAGAGACATGACTGACCTCTCAGAATATGTGTCACAGGCAGGTATGAGCATAGAATTGAGCAGTATTCTACCATCTTCAAAGATGATCCACAGTACCTGTAGAAGATCAACTTTAACAAATGGGTTAGCTACTGCTGCCATTCCAAAGGTGTCCAATACTTATTGGCCTGGGAGGACATGTTTGATAGGCCATGCTGCTTTGCCAGGGATGGTCTTCACCGGTCACCTCTAGGCTTTTGAATATTGGCCAAAACATTATCCATCCCTGTAGTGCCTTTTTTAGGCATTGCCAAGCAGACAAATCTTCCAACATAACAAAAGCTACTCAGGACAAGCTAAAGGTGTTACTGCTCAATGCTAGAGCCTCAACAAGAAACTACACTCCCTGGAAGCTCTCCTTACCCTGGAGAATGCTGACATCTGTGCAGTTACTAAAACATGGAACAAAGCCATGGAAAGCACTGTGGCAGTGCATGGCTATAATGCCTTTCGTAAATTCTGACTACCCACTGAATATGAAAGAGGACAGTCCAGTGGTGCCGAGGTTTGCATTGTCACCTCACAGCAAGAGGTTCTCCAGTTCGATTCTCTGCTGGGTTGCCTTCTGTGCGGAGTCTGCATGTCCTCCCTGTGTTCATGTGGTTTTCCTCCAGGTGCTCCAATTTCCTCCCACTTTACAAAGACATGTGTCTGGAACATTTCTCCCAGGGCCTCCGCTGAAAATTGGTTCCAAGTCTGACTTTCTCAGTAAACAAAAGTTAGATAAACCTTCACCTTTTATTTATTTATCTACATAAAGGAAAAGCACACCTCAAGGGTGGTCAAACAATATGACATGCTTGAGCTACTCCATGTCCAACTAACCATGGGAAAAATCCATTACCATATTGTTGCTAGCTACAGGTCCACTACTATGAACCAGTAAACCCATACATCATACCTGAAGTTACTAGAATTACTCACCATCCAGACCAATACCCTACTGATGGGTGATTTTAATTACCCCTCCATTAATTAGGAGGCATACACAACCACTAACATGCAGGCCGAAATATTTCTTGACTTTGTAAATTCAAATGGCCTGGAGCTGTTAGTCTGCACTCCTACTAGGGGAACAAATATCCTAGATCTGGTACTCGCAAATATAGGAGAGTGCTGCACCCCTCCCCCAGTGTTATGTCCTCACTGATGAAGTCTCCAGTGTATTCAGGACAAAAGCGCTCAATATTTTACTTGGATTTTATTTTGTTTTATTAAAGGAGTGGTTAAAACCATTGTGACCATTGTTCTTTTTAAGTGCATTATTTTTATTTTCGGTTATGTCCTCACCAGTAAGATCAGATCACAAAGTGGCCACCCTTGAAATAAAGGTAAACCTAGTCCCCCCACCTAACCCCATAACTTTAAGAACTTCTCTAAGGTAAATTACCCCCTATTAAGGGAAGGCACAGCTAGTTCCCAAACTCTTCGAAATCCAGAAAACATAGAAGCTTATGCAGAGGCATACACAAAAGACCTATATGACCATATAAACAACTGCATAAAAACAGCAGTCTCAGACTAAAATAAACCCAGGTCAAAGTGCAAAAAACAGGCCACCCTGTTGGACCCCTAGTATTAATAGGTTGTACAACAAAAGAAAGAAAATCCTGTCAGGAAGTAAGAGGTAGTGTGCACAACAGAGGAATTAAGTCGCTCATTAGTCTAAACAAGCAAATTGGGGAACTAGTCAGTATCAGAAAACAGACTTTGAGGTGAAAATTGTCTCCAAAGGTTAAGGATGACCATAAGGCATTTTTCAGTTGTTAGCAGTCTGAAGGGCAACACCCAACAATGTGCATAATTAGTTGTAGAGATGGCATCACCTATACTCAGCCAGAATACACAGTAAATCCGCTGGCTGACAAATTCAACAAGTTTCACCTCTCTGTTAGCTCCAGTTCTCCCCAAAAAAGTACCTTCCACCACCAGTTATTACCAAAAAATAGCTTACCACTGTGCACTCTAAGGCTAAAAACAGCTTCAGTTAGGCCTGACAGTATATAAGGTTTCCTCTTAAACAGCTTAAATCAGGACATCTCAAGCCCATTAGGATCTCTGTTTAATCACAGCCTCTGGACTAGCTTTATTCCAGTAGAGTGGAGGACACTAACATTCATCCCTTTGCATAAAAGGGGACCATCTCCTACCTGGGAAATTACAGACCCATAAGTTTGACTTGTCTTGTATGTAAGGCCTCAGAAAAGAGTAATCATGGACCTGATAAATAATGATATAGGAAACTTTCAAACACTGGACTTGACCCATTTTGGCTTTGTCAAGGGCAGGTCATGCATACTGAATATGGTGGATTTCTTTGAGAAAGTCACTAAAGGCCATGGAAGAGGGTAAAACTATACATACTGCCTACCTCAACCTGGCCAAGGTATTTGACACAATTCCCCACTCAGGTATTGTAAATAAACTCTCAAAGCAGAGCATAAATCCCTATGTCGGATAGCCAGTTGGCTCATGAATAGGACACGTGGTTAAAATGGGGGGAGTCCAGATCCAGCAAGAGGCCAGTTAATAGTGGTGTGCCACAGAGCTAACTAAGTACTGGGACTACTCCTGTTCGAAATATACTTCTCTGAAGTCAAGGCAAATGTGGAAGGCCTCTGGATGACAAAGTTTGCCGACGATTGCAAGCTGGTGGCAATCCTTGAACCCCCAACAATGTAGATATCCTTCAGGAAGGTCTAGATCAGACAAGTTATTGGTTCCAGAACCATTGTCTAAAACTAAATGCAAAAAATGCATTATCATACCCTTTGCGAAGTCAAAACCCCCTGCAAATTACAACATCAATAGCACACCTCTTAGTGAGAAATCTAAGTACACAGATGGATAGTAGGCTGAAGTTTAACAGCCATTTGTCCACAGTGGTGAGGAAATCCTTTTATATGGCACAACTTATAAGTAAAGTATGGTTTCTAGATCCAAGAAAAGTATAGTCCCACTGTACTCAGCCCTCATTAGACCAATAATTGAGTACAGTGTGCCATTTGGCATATATTTCACTAGGCAATTACAGCAGCTGGAGTGACCTTAGAGGTTCTCCCCGCCAAAAAAAATACAGGGTGTAAACGACATGAACTATGCAGATAAACTAAAAGCCCTATCCATTTACTCTGTCTGCTACCGACTATTAAGGGGTGACCTATGCCTAACCTACAAGGCACTCACAAATCCAGCTCTGATGGAGCTGCTACACATCTGCAAGTCAAACTGCACAAGGGTCACCTGATCTAGGGCTCTAAACTTAGTCAGCAATTCAAACAAAACATGCTGGCGAGACAGATATGTGTCTCAGAGATTACCTCTTCTTTGGAGCAGGCCTCCTATTCAAATTAAGCAGAGCCCTTCCCTGGCCCTCTTCAAGCACACTTTGGATCAGTGAATGGGGAACTTACAAATTCACACCTCGGTTAGTGCCTATGTCCTGTATGGACAGGGGCAATCTTAAGATACTCAATGCACAGGCACAAAGCCATGCCATCCTCTTGCTCCTAGTGGCCATATATTGGGTAAAATCAGGTTATATTGGCTAGGTTTATAGGGGCCCTTAAGCCATTAGCCTAGTAATCTCCTGTGAACATGCATAATAAGGCTTAGTGGCTGCTTTGGTGATATGGATCACATGTCATTTTCATAAGTGAGAGGCTGTCTGTGTCAAGATGCCTGTGATGGCACAAACAATCCTTTTTTTCTAATTTCTCCAAATCTTTTGGATTTCTAATACCATGACAGGAATGGACCCCATTCCTAAGTCAAAGTATGATTAAAGTTCATGAAATTAGTATTGTTTCAATCTTTGATGCCAGCCAAAAGTGCTCTTCGCAGCACTCGCAATGTGCCCACTAATGACTCCTCCTGCAAATCCTTTTGTGTACATTGGATGATGGCCCTTCTGGATGTGAGGCAGGCTTAATGATGGATAAACGCAGGGACAGAAACTATACAGAAAATAAATGTTGCAAGCTGCATGAATGGCAAATCAGTATTTATTTATTTTGATCAAAACCACTTATTTCTCTATTTAAGAATGTATTTCATTTTTTAACCTTATGATGTGCGGTCTTTTGCATTTTACAACTATGTTATTTCGGTAATAAGAATGCCAGTGATTGTTGACGTAAAGCCCACCCATCTATTGTCAAATGCACTGACTGTCTTGCTGCTCAAGGAAATGAGAGTTTAACCTCCATTTAGAGTTTAATGGTATTCTGGTAGAAATTATTATGTTAGAACAAGATTCTGGTAGCAATGTTTATGTTAGAACAAGATTCTGGTAGCAATGATTATGTTAGAACAAGATTCTGGTAGCAATGATTATGTTAGAACAAGTTAGGAAATGAGCAGGAAATGCATGGCTGTAGGCAGAACTTGATGTTAGACTTAATAAAACGTAGAGGCAAGGGGAAAATATGACCTGTATGAAACCAATAAGAAGTTCTATCCCTGTGCTTAAGGGTCAAGACATATTGGTCTAAAGGTAGTAAGCATTTAAAAGAATCCTCCAGCAGTAAGTATTATACTTGTTGTGAATAAGTTAAACTCATTTTTTCCTGTGGTGAGCCCAAGGGCAAATTCTGTTCCGCTACAATTGTCATGTCTATCAAACATACCCATATTCTGAAAAAGGTGCTTCAGAAAGTTAGATCTACCCGAACAAGACACAGATGTAGAAGTCATTGCAACAGGATGAGATAATAGCCGACTCCTGCATTCTGTAATAATTTATCTATCTCCCTCTCCCCAAGTCTTTTTTTTGCTTGCACCACTTGAAAAGGATTTGTTTTAAATTTAAGATATCCAGCCATGGAGTTAAGTGGTAGCTTGATCCGACAAAGATGTAGAGAGTCTGTTTTTCCTTTAGGAGATCAAATTGTGAGGGGAAAATGTGAATCTCTTGTATAAAACAAACATTTATGTTCATGTTGTACAATAGGTGCCAGAACACCTCACTGTGTCGTTGGTTACCTGCAGACCATGGGTATTTCTGAAAGAAGTTGTAAATTCTGTCATTTGTTTCTTTGAAACTGATAACTGATAAGTCATTAAGACAAATCATTTACCAGACTCCCTACTTCCATAGTCTGGGCTTGTACAAAATGTCACTATTTGTACTTGCCTGTTGTAAGTACATAGACTGTTTCCAGCACCCAGTTATTGTCAAAGAAAATGTTGACAGGGCAGTGAGAAAAAAAAAGCAGAAATTACTATTCTACCAGTCCCCGGGACCCAATCCTAAAACCACATGTTGATGCCAGATTATGAATGAATAACCTAATTTACCAACCAAAACCTGTAATTATGGACCACTACTAACTAATGTAGCTACAGCAATATATGTGGAGTTGCAAGAATTGTGAGTTCAGTTTGCACCTTCTGAGCTACTCTTCTGCTCTGCAACACTGCTTACAGACTATAGTAACAGCTATAGCCAGCAGATGTGTTCATCTGAGTCTGGCAAGAGCAAGGCAGTTAGCATATAGGATTAAGGCTGTGAACTCATAACAAACTGCTTCCTATGTCTCGAGGTTTGATTCCCTCAGCCTCCATTTATCTACTGTGTGGCGGCCTTGAGCTAGTTGTTTCACAACACACTGCTTTGGGGCATTTGGAAAATTGGGCCAGGGTCCTCAATGGCTTCCTGGGCTGCATGTCTAGTAACTATCTATGAATGGTGCAGCATGAAAGTGAATTGAAAGAGGAGCAGAAGTGCAATTAATGCACAGTTTTAGGGAATGAGCACACTGCCCTTACAACACTAAGTTAGTCTTGTTCATCTTCAGCATCTAAGATTCCTTTTGTTTTTGTTATTGTTTTTATGGGCAAGCTCCACGTGTGTTATGTGTGCACGTGTATGTATGTGTGAGTATAACATCCTTAGTTCAGAGACAAATGATAGAATAACATTTGGTAGAAAATAATTAGAAGTCATATCTGATAGAAAATTCATTTGATAGAATCACATTGTCTAAAACTAAACCAAATACATGTACATTATTTCTACTGCAAGTTAAATAAACAAATTCCCAAAACGCACAAGGGAGAAAAATAAAACAAGTATTTTTTTACAAGGGCAAGCGCCCCACACCCTTCAAACTTGCATGGAAACTTAACGGTTGCACGAACTTGGAGAAGGGAAAATTCTCCCAAAACAGTAGAAATCACTGCTGGCCCACACTTAGAAATCATACCAGCAGTGATTTCCCAAACAAAACGGTAATCACATTACCTACACCGTCATTGCTTATTGGCTTTTACCCATACAAACTAATATGAGCATATATAGTAGGAAGAAGAGCACATATTTTTGCAAATTTAAGCTAACTAAACCACTTTTTAAAATACAAATGAAAAATGCAACCAGTGCATCCATACAACTAAATGTTCTATCAAATGTGATTTCTGCCATTTTTCCTACCAAATGTAATTCTACCAAATGTACAGCCATGTAATTGTCCATTTGCTCGAAACACTTGGCTTTTTTTAAAAAGCATCATGTCCGTATCACTAGGATGCATGCAAAATTATCCACTTATGCTGCACTAATGAACCCATAAAAAGGGCAAAACATATGTCATGTTTAAAGTTAGTGGGGGTTTAGCTTGATGGCAGAGTACCTCACTAATAAAGACTTGTAAAAAGTAAAATGTCAATGAACATTCAAAAGCTATGAAGCTGGAGCACTTGTACATCCTTAAAGGTTTGTTTGCATATTTTCTATGAGCCTCCTTCAGACGTTTCTGGCTTAACATAGTCTTTTTTGATGTTCTTGCCTATGAGGATTGTCTGTGTAACCTTCTTACTTGTTGATTTTGTCCTTATTTCAGAAATGTTGCAGTTAACCTCTATTCCCAGCTTAGCTGCAGTGATGTATTTAGTGCATGCTAGGATGTTCCATAGGGTTTTGCCTACTGTGGTGTGTTGTACTGATTGGGACTAGGGTAATATGCTTCACTTTGGCATTGTTACAGAGAATAAGTGACAGCTCAGACAATATGGCACTATTGGAGGGTACTGTTCGTGCCAATAGCAGCAGCAGTAAATGAAATTGAGGAGCTGTAGTGATAACTCTGAAGAAAACTACAAGTACTTTTGGCATGAAGCAGTAGAGAATAATCTGGATGACAAGATTCTTGTAGTAGAAGGGGATGACTTGTGTGAAGGAGACCTCAAATTCTTCCCAAATTAATTAAAAGTAGCCTGCAGCAGTGCTTCTGTACATCTGTATGTAAGGTGAAGGCAGAGTACATGACAAGCAAAGCTAAAATACTTATAATGTATGCCCATGTACATATGTAGCTACACAGTTTCATGAAGGGCACATGGTTAGGCTGATCAAAAGGGAGGTTTGAGCTGCACTGACATGGAGGAGCCACTGTCAGCAGAAGGACAACAGAGAGCAGAAACTGTACAGGTCACCAGTTGTAATGCAACCGTAATCTGAATGAAGGCGTGGGTGATGGCTGCAAGCACTGCTGTGTGGACAGTGTGAATTGTTAGTTCTTTTGGTGTGAAAACCTGTGAGGCTCTTGCATAACATTTGTAGCTCAAATAAAAGTGTTTACAGTAATATATGTCCCTTATGTGTTGGTACAAAATACATATCAAAATGCACCCGTTTAGGCACCTTTACAATGAATAAGTCATCATACAGATCTGTTGTATCCAAGCTTTACAACACACATTGGGAGTGAGTGTTATTTCCTGGGTCTGACAAAGCCCTACGTTAGCATCGATACTGTCCTTAGAAGCTTACAGCATGGTGCAGATATTTTAAGAGAGAATATTTTTTTAATAATGGTGTGGAACTTGACAATGATATCATCATAGAGGTGTTAGTGAGTCAGAAGATGGTTGTTTTTGATGAATATATTGGTGCCTGCCTTCTTTTTTCAAGCCAAAGCAACACAATTCATCATTTTTTGATAATCTGAGTTATGTCCATGTCCCTACAACAACACAGTCTAGAAAGAGATTGTGCAGCTGTCACCACATACTTGTGAATCAGTTTTGAGAGGTCACACAAGTATAAATAAAATAAGAATGAAGTAAGGTACATAACCAAGGCTGTTGGAGATGTATGTGTAGCTGGTTCCTCTGTGCAGACTCTGGCTTCAGAATGCTTTGACAGAAATAATTGTGTTGATGTACCGAGTACCAAGCTAAATTTATTTTGTAAGTGCGAACTATTCTTGTCCTCTACAAGGCTGTCCATGGATGCATAGCCAGCCTTAGGCATAGGCCAACTAGGCGGCCGCCTAAGGCGCCGGTCTAGCAGGGGCACTTTTCTAGTATTTATTTGATGTAGTTAGACCAGGATGTGGTGGGGGGCACCATGGAGCCCTTTTGCCTAGGGCACCAGTTGACATAAAGCCGCTGCTGCATGGATGTGTGTGCCTTATGGGGGTGGGGTGTACAGCATTACTTGTATGTGGAAGAGTAGCCTCGGGGCCACTCATTTGGCCATCACTGTCACTAGGGACATATCTTTTCACTCCCATGTTTTTCTTCATTGCCTTTATATGCATCTACTTGAAGCAATAAAGGTGACAATTGTCAAAGTAACTTTAGACATACATCAGCAGTGTTCACCAAGAAGAAACACTATGCATTTTCGAGTCTAAAGATCATCTTTTGAGCAAGTTTCCAGAATATTTATATTGTAGGTGTTTAGGCCCTGAAATTACTTCAAATGTTAAAGCTCTGTGGAAGAGGGACATTTATCATGCTACATGCACACACACGCATGCACACACACACACACACACACACACACACACACACACACACACATACAATATGATAAAAGGCTTACATCCAACTATATCATAATGATCAAAACATTTGATTTCTTTTATCCACACAGTCTTTACTCGCTTTATGCACTCCTTGAAGGCCAGATCATTTGCTGCGGCTAATTCAAATAAATGTGTGCACCAGATGACGCAAATGCTCCCACCAGCTGAAAGTCAGCCTGCTACGTGATGGACTGATGCTGGAAAAGCAGAAAGCATTTCATCAGTGTAACATTAGGAATGGAGATGTAAGTACGATCGCCAGTTAGAAGCTTTTGACAAAGAGTCTGCCCACAATTCTGCAGCCTTGGATGGGAGGTTATATGAGTGATGAGGCATGAGGGTGTTGGGCTTGGCCATTTATTCCCACTGATTTCACTGCTGGATGGATTCCAGTCGTACTTTTTTGATATCATTTCAACCACACTGCATGCTTGTCTACATACTCTTGAGTAATTTCCAGGTTGATCAGGTTATGCACATATGGAAAGCAGAACGTTATGTTTTGGCCTGTCTCCTAGATCTGTTCTTTAAAGACATTATGGAGTCATTCTGAGAAAGCATATTAATTTAAAAACCTGAAATATAGTGAGGAAGAGTTAACTCAATAAATGCAAACACCATGAACAGTGAAATGAACTGTTATTACGCACAATACATTATTTGATCAAACTTTTGTATGTCTGTTGCTGAAAGTACCCCTACTGATGCTTTTCCCTCACGACAGACTGCACTGCAGTATTACAGATCACTGTCTCACGTGCTGTTAGATTTGGGCCAGATAAAATTGACTGGAAAAGGTTGGGATGTGTTGTGACACTGGAAGTCTATGCATTAAAAGTAGATATTATATGGAGAAGAGTGTACATGTCACCGTGGATAGTGAACCATTTTTTGTGTACTTGGGGGGGGGGGGGGGGTGAGAGAGAAATCATTATGGCTGTTCATAAATCAGGCTGCTGCTAAGACTGATGCCCTGTCAAAGTAAGCATGCTCTGCCTTAACTCAAGACCGTAAGTTTCAAAACCTAACTACGTGGCAAAAGCAGCTTAAAAGTAACAGTCTTTGAGTACACAAATCCACGAAACATATGTAGTTCTACCTGCACAATAATCATGCAAGTATTACAGTAATTAAATGTGTGATTTTTTTGCAAGGTGAAAGGTCCCCTATTCCTCTTTGTTGGGGGAGATCTCCGCCCCCACCCCCATTAATTTATCATCTTTCCTTGGGGGGGGGGGCTCTGCAGCTCTGAGAGCAGTCACAATATTAGGAATGAATACCTATCCCCCCTTTTCTGGGAGTCTGCATTCTCAGAGAACTGAGAAACATAGTACACTTCAAGTACCAGTAAATCTCTTCTATATGGAGTGAACATATACCACCTAACACATATATGCTCAAGCTACTATGATAGGAACCGTCTTGTATCAGGGAAGTAACTGTAAGCGTCAAAACTATTGTGAAAAGATTACAATTTCAGATTTTAAGTCACACTTCAAAAAACAGATGCTGCCTTAAATCATGATTGGACCAACTATGCCATCTAGGTGCCATACTGTTATCATTTAGTATGATAAAGAATTAAGGTGATTTAGAAGGATTCTGATACAACTAGCAGCCTCTAACATTTTATATGTTCTTAATGCCAATGAACTTTGGCAGCACCTGTTATTGGATCAGTGTCATCTGCATTAAAAGTGTAGGTGTTTATAATTATTTATAGTGTCTAGTCACACTGTTCACCTCTCCTCATGTAAAATACATCTTGGAGACTTAAATGTATTCTCAAACTGTCTGGCACATGCATGCTGAGGATGCTATGGGGCAAGACTGGGCTAGAGTATTTATACAAGATATCCTCACTTCAGGCTTCCTCATATGTCAGTTCTGGAACAGTGGGGCTCTCATTTCATCACCAGTTTTGATGCCAGTCCTATCCTACATTCTCCTTCCTCTAAGATGGAACTGGAGCTGTAAGAAAGGGAGAGGAAGGCACCAGTTCTACAACAACCAAGTCTGTGTGTCCTGAGGCACTGAATTCCATTGGTACAGCCATCAGCCCCCAGTGGTAATGAATTCCATTAGTGAGTACAGCCATCAGCCCCCAGTGGTAATGAATGTCATTAGTGAGTACAGCCATCAGCCCTCAGTGGTAATGAATTCCATTAGTGAGTACAGCCATCAGCCCCCAGTGGTAATGAATTCCATTAGTGAGTACAGCCATCAGCCCCCAGTGGTAATGAATTCCATTAGTGAGTACAGCAATCAGCCTCCAGTGGTAATGAATTCCATTAGTAAGTACAGCCATCAGCCCCCAGTGCTGACTCTGGGAAACAAAGTAAAATTATTTTTGCATGCATATACACTGAAGCACAGCAGGGTAATAGTTGGCTTGCCCCTGTCTCCTCTTAACATTACAAAGGTTTCTTTCAAGGTTGATAATTGTAGGCAAAATGTGTGAGATGTGGCCAGTGTTTCTGAAATGGGTGTTTTTTTTTGTTCCTCTTAACTCCAGATGAGTTGGGGAGCAGTAAGATTGTTGTGCCTGGGATTAGTATCATTGTTATGTTGGCACAGGGACAAAACTTGTACCTATATTACCAGTGATACAAACAGGACTAGTGATCTGAGTGCCAAAGAATTGAATGGGGTGGGTGAGCCTGATGGGCAGCTCTTCTTGTTTACTGGTTTGGTGATAGATTTCTTGCATTTGAGAATTCACATGGAGATGCTGGACAAACCACAAAGCTTGATGCAGATGGTATGCAAAACTTGTCTCTAAAGTGTGTGATTGTGTATGAGCTTACTCACATGACTGTTTCCATTATGCAGTGTGTTGTGCATAGATGGAAGCAAGTTGTCCTGCAATGCTTTTAATATTGCAGCCATAAACAGCAATGTTAAAGTATAAAAGTCCCGTTTATGTAAAAGCTACTTTGCTGTTATTAGGACTTTTTTGGTTTCCTGCATAAGTTTCGACAGAAGATGAACAGCTGTGACACACTGCCAGTGTGCAGTCTGTAGTGATATGATACAGCAGTTGATTTGCAGTTCAAAGTGCATCTTTTCACAATGTTTAAGAAAAGGAATGCAGGTCCCCCACCCACAAGAAATGCTTTCTATGTTTTGTTTGTTTTTTCATGGCCTCTGGTTTTGATTTCTTTTTTTTCAGCATTCTGTTTAAATTGCTTTTTCATGTTATATACCTGGCATTTGGCTGTATTTGGATTCTGAGTCCAGTTGATCAGTCTGTGACCACCCCCATTTTTTACCATTCAGATTTACTGGCAACTTTGACCTTCTGTCTTCATAATGTTTGGCTTTCACCCAGTAGATTACATTAAAGTAATTAAAAATAATAATTAGATTAAAGTAGATTACATTAAAATTATAAGGTAGGTAGAGTGAAATAAATAGGTCTGTAGTGTAACAATGGTCAAGGACAGAGGGCAAAGTGCAAAAAATTGATGGAAAACAAAGAAAATGGAAGAAATTGTGATTTCATATTGTGTTTTGTTATAAGTAATTGTTTTGTAATATCCTTTCTTGTACCATCTTGCCCTGAAAGACAAGCCAATTCAGTGTTTATATGAAACATATTCTTTGCTTAGAAAGCCTGTTTCTATACAAGAAATGAGTTTCACCTTCATTTAATAACTTGTTTTTATATTTCATTGATTAGGCTAGTCACACTGAGCTTCAGCCCTAGCTTTAGGGGCGGATCAAACTGAAGTTTGTCCAAGATAATGGGGGCATTCTTTATTACTTTTGTGTGTTTTTTAAGAGAAGTCTGCTAATTTTCTTAATTAAAACCAATGGTAAATAGTTATACTGGGGCTACTATTTCCTATGTGTGAAAGAGAAACAAAGTATCGTCTCAGAACAATTTTGTTTGGGATAAGTCTGCATTGTGTAATGGAGGACTTTGTTATGGGAAAGTTTCCCTTGGTTCTGCCTTATTAAAATGATTATTCTTGTATTGAGAATCTGTTCCTCGGTTTGTGTTTTTTTTTTTGATAACTTTATTTAGTTAGATACTAGGTAGTTTTGGACTAAGCATGAATATAGAAAAGTATATTGATTGTGAGGTTGTGGGTGTCAGTGTGTCTTGTGGGTATACATTTCAATAAGAATGTATTAATGAGTTAGACCTTAATTGTGGAATCTTAGTGGTTCTATACAATTATATTAATTAATTGGAAACAAAATTTGTTCATAAAAGCTTTTGAGTTGTATGGATAGAAGTGGATTCCAGTGATGATAAAACAGTCTGAGCCTGGAAATGTTGCCTACTCCTGCATTTAAAAAAAAGTTTAACTCAGAAGTGAACAGGCATTAACTTGCCATTTTTGAAAGAGTTCTTATGGTATTTAGGTCATCAGAAGTTAGATGTAAAAGGTTTTCGTAGAGTATTAAAAGCATTTCAAAAAGAAATTATGTGAGGAAGATGAGAAGGTGAGACGATCAATGTGCAGTATTTGTATAGTATTATGTTGTGTAACTATTTGGGGATGTGGCTGCTATGTTCATTTTTCAAAATTTAAAATGCACCCATTACCTATTTTGACTATTATTGTGGACTGTCTGGGTCCTTGTTTTAGCAATGTCAGAAACATTAGTATGGATGTGTTCTCTAGAGGATGTGGAATGCTTAGTGTTAATTTGTATTGAAAAATGGGCTCATAGCATATTAAACAGTAACTGGATTTAAGATACTCTGTATTCTAAAACATGAAGTTAATCAGCAAGGAGCTCTCTGAGAAGTTGATTCATCCAGCTGTCACCTACTTTCTGCTTGTTAACTGCAGGTTGAAAAAAGAACTGGAGTGTAAAAGTGCAGGCAGAAGACAGTAAACTAAAAGTTAACAGTTTAGCTGTCTTGTACTTGTGCTCTTCCAAACAGAGGTTAGTGGACAGAAATGTTTTAGAAATGAGTGCTGCAGCAACAGTAATCTAACAATATAGGTGAGCACATTGACTTTGCAGGTAATGTGAAGTTCATGTTTTCATATAACTCATGCAGCTGGATCAGATTCAATCCATCAAGAAAAACATGGCATCATCGTGTGTGTGTGTGCGTGTGTGCATTAGAGAGTTGTAATGGTTTGCACTGTATCCATCTGACAAAATGAGCTAACATATTAATTACTATGGGTATTACTTATATTTATTCATTCAATTGCAAACACCTGAGGTGTGCAAAATCAATAGAGCCTGTAATCAGTGGGAAAGTGTGTGTGTGTGTGTGTGTGTGTGTGTGTGTGTGTGTGTGTGTGTGTGTGTGTGTCTGTGTGTGTGTGTGTGTGTGTGTGTGTAAATGTTAAGTAATTATTTTGGATGCAGAATATTTCGTCTAACAATTGCATATGTCAACACCAACTTTCAAACATTAGCAAAAAACTATTTTACACAGTGTGTATGTGTGTGAATATGTATTTTTATATATATATATATATATATATGTGTGTGTGTATATATATATATATATATATATATATATATATATATATATATCTATATATATATATATGTGTGTGTGTATATATAATAGTGATAGAGAGTGTTGCAGTTCGCTTTGTGGACAGGTCATCCCCCTTATTTTAATAAACTTTCATTGTACTGACAGCTTGTTTTCTCAACTGAGGGAATTGGGCCAGAGAGTATTAATGTGAATGTTTGCAGGTTAGGGATAGAGTAAGGGGGATAGGTAAGGCGAATGTTTTAGTATTGTTTGTGTGTGTGAAGTGTACCTGAGTTTCTTGAGTACTGGTATTGTTAGGGAAAGTTTTTCAGAAGGTAAGATGCAGGGTTGTAGTTAGGAGCATGGACAGGAATAGGTTTAGGGTTAGCACATGTGAGTAAGGTGGTGAAGTGATACAGATACTAAACATGATAACAGAAAATAGGCAAACCCACAAACCATTCCTCCTTCTCAAAAACATGTGAAGATGAGGAAGCAGTTTTGATTGGTCTGGCAATGAATACAGAGGATTGGGGCTTTGATCTGCTTTTTTTATTCCAGGGACTGATTCCCTCAACCTTCATTTGTCTGTTATATTACTCTAAGCAAGTTATGTAACCAGACAGTGCTCCCAGGTTATGCCAGAAATTTAGGAGAACTTCTGTCCAATGAGGTCTACCTAATTAAAGAAAAAAAATACCCTTGCATGTAACAGAAACCAGTTTCATGTACCCTCTAAAGAAGAGGACTTCTGTTTGCTTCCTACTGATTTTCCATGCGTGTGGCTAGGGTGAGGAGAAGAAGGCAGCCACCCCAGGCACAACTGCCAAACACCAGTTGGTCAGTTGTGCAATGCTGGTCTTCAGAAATGAATTCCAATACTGAAGGCTAAAGTACTCCCATCACTTTGTGTGTGGTTTAAGCTGAAGCAAGTGCTTTGCTACAAATGGAGAGAGAGAGAGAGAGAGAGATTTTTATCTCTCAAGTAAAAGAGGTCCTTTCATTTTTTTGTTTCTTGTTGCACCTTAACTTAAAGGTAATGGGGTGCAAGGTCAGAGAATGGCATAAGGCACCAAAATAGCTATGGCTTTCCTGATTCATTCCCCACCATGCCCAGATTCAAACCACAAGGACATATCTTCTCAATCCTCTGGTTCCCTCTCTCCCCCCCAAGACATCAGTCCTATCTGCTGATTCAGCTACATGGGAGTTACGTAAAAAATATGCATCTTCCAAAGTCAGTGGGCAATCTCTTATCTGTTCCTGACATTTTAGGATAAAATGGGGTCTAATAGCACCTGTGCAGCTAATCGCATGCACCTGTCAGAGCAGATGGGCTCTGTAAAGCACCAGCAGATGGGCAGAATTAAGAAGGCCCCAGTGATTGTTAACCTCATGCACATCTATAAACTTGTGAATCTTATGATATAATTAAAAAGCAGATCATTTCACTGAGTCTCAGTCCTTCACA
>NC_056741.1:574316346-574386346 GCF_019279795.1 Protopterus annectens | reverse complement strand
GGTACAAGCTGTGGCACGTTCAGTTTGCAGTACAAGCTGTGGCACGTTCAGTTTGCGGTACAAGCTGTGGCACGTTCAGTTTGCGGTACAAGCTGTAGCACGTTCAGTTTGGTACAAGCCACATGAGTGGCTCTTGCTGATGTTTGTGTTGTCAGGATGCTGAAGCTTCCAAACTAAATAGCCGGATCTCAGGAACTAACATACCAGGTTATGCCATTATGAAACACAGCTGCAGAATTTCTATACCAGTGTATTTTTTGCTTAATATTCCTAAGTTTAACTCTAGGCCAAGTATTCTAGAAATTATAATTTTTTTCTGAATCAAGAAACGTAGATTTAGAAATCATGTCTTTGCTGATGCCTCCACTAGACTTTACAAATGTCATTTGCAAGTTGATGTATGCCAGGTGCATATCAATGCATGCCGTCTATGAATTGTTTACCATGTGCAACAAAGAAAATTTACTCCCAAGGCAGCGGCTACTCTACAATTCCTTTTATGGTGTGGAAATTCAGATGAGTGTCTTTAGTGTGATGGAGAGCTAATATCTGTGCGATATTAAATTTCCTTGAGTTTTCTCCATTTCAAAAATGTTAAGTAAGGAGGCAGGGTGGGGTGGGGGAGAGGTGTCAGGGAGTCCTTCACAAAACTCCTGGATCTACCACTTTGAGAAGGGAACAGTCTCTACATAAAAGCATTTCCTGTCTTTTTCAGTTATGACAACAGCCATTTCAGGTACCAGACTACCCACTACCAGTCAAAGAGCTGATCATATGAAAGGTTCTTAGGTTTAGTGAATACGGTCAGGGCCTTTTGGACATTAAGATCCTCAATGTCCCATATCCCATGGTGAAACTTCCTGGTGCCCATGTAATTATCCAGCTCATTCTTGTATGTATGAGTTGATGGGTTACTTTAATAGGGAAGAGTTTATTTTGTGTGTTTGAGTCTTTGAGATGAATTTATTATATTTTGAGTATTCTTGTGTTTAATTCATCAAGGATGGTATTCTAATTAGAAGCTTCAGACAGTAAATGATGTTCTTCATGTTTCACTGTTGCAGTCATTATATTTGGGTAATCTGCTGGCAGGTTGTCCTCAGTCGGCCTGAATATCAATATCTTGGGTCCTGCGTCAGTTGCTGTCTTTTCTTCCATGACGTCAGGGGTATAAAACAGGCAGCCGACACCATTTTCTTCAGTCTTTCTTGCCGCACGGTGCGCGAAGCAGAAGCAGTTCGCAAGTGATGGTCGACCGACTCCTGAAATTTTTGAATTCGAGTTTCAGAACCAAAGTCTTCACTTAAAGCTAAGTACCCCGTTGGGGAAACTTTTTCTTGCTCCATACCGATGTCAGTAAAAGTTAATAATTGCATTACTTGTGGGAAGCAAATACCTCATAAGGATTTCCATTTGTACTGTATTCCTTGCCTAGGCCCAGATCATAATGTGCCTTGCTGTCGATTTTGTGCTAGATTTAACCAACACACTATTAAGCGTCGGTATGTCTTTGCTTCAAAATATTTTGGAAACAGATTTAACTACCCTGAAATGTCATCGGATAGTAATCCGGTTACTGGAGTTCACAAAAAAAATGCAAAGAAGAGGTCAGAGCCAGACCGTTGAGGTCCAAAATCGATGACGAAGCTTCCCCTAAGCCAGTCGCCAGTACTCAGTGAGGCACTTTCGCAGCTCCTGATACCCGCTACTTTTGAGTCGCAGGCCTCTACCAAGACCCATGTGGAGTCCGGCATGCCGAGAAATTCTCAAAGTATTGTACCCGCGGATGTCTCTCCCTCGGATGGGTCCGGAGCCGCTGAGCAGGCACCGGCTTCTGAGGGTATCTTTAGGCCTCAGAATTTCTATGTAAAACCGACGCCAGCTTCAAAATCAAAGACAAAAGCAACTTCTAAAGCTAAAAAACGGACCTATGAGCCACGTGCTCAGGCCACTGTGCCCAAAAAACAGATGATCAAAATGACTGAAGACCTAATTACCTTGATCAGGGGTTCCCAACCCCCTCCTGATAAGAGGCCTAGGCAAGACACGATTATGAATCTTCAGATCAGGTTTCTATTTCTTCTGATTCCTCTTCTGATCAGGAATTTTCTATACCACCCTATGAGGATTCAGGTGCAGAGGAAGCCATCCCATCTTGCGTCTCCTCCTGAAAATTATTCCATTGGAGAAACCTTGCATACTTTGAGGGCGCATTTTCATTGGGAGAGTCAAGATTTTTCAGAATCAAAAAAGAGGCTTAGGGGATTTCCTCCTTCTCCCTCAGCATAGGCCTTTAGCCATACCTCCTGTATTAGACATTGTTGATGTGTTTTCGGAATCAAGAATGACTCCAGACCCTTACCTCCGGCTCCTAACAAGCCAGACAGATATTACAGGGTTCCTGATTCACACAAATTTGGATTTAAAAACCCTGCTGCTGACCCTGAAACTATCTCACAGGGTCCCGAAGGTGTAAAGGTCTCAACAGCTAAAAATCCTACCCCCTCTGATAGAGATTCCAGGGCACTGGATAGATGGGAAAAGAAGGTTTATACATCTGCAACCTTGGCAGTTAGGGCCTTAAACTTCCAGTTTCATATGCTTAAATATCAACAGCATGTTATGGGATTACTGAAACAGAAAATGATGTTGATTTCTGAATGTGTGGAAAATAAAGAAATACAGGAATTATTGCATGCAGCATAAGAAGTTGGAAAGCATACTTTGCAATGTGGTTTTGATTCCTTAGAGGCCTCCTGCAGGGCCGCAGTTACTGGATCTGTGATTAGAAGGCATGCCTGGCTAAAAGAGCAAAATTTGCCTGATCATGTTAAAGCTAAATTGCTGGATGCACCTTTACAGCATGATACTCTGTTTGGTATTAAGGCAGAAAAGATGTTAAAGAAAATGGAAGACAAAGCTAAGTCTATGCAAACTGTAAAATTCTTTTTACAAGTGCAGCCACCAAGATTCAGTAGACATTGGCCTACAAAAATTTGGTCCCTTCCTGTGTCCGACATAGCTTCACGGGGCAAATCCGGGTGCTCTAAAGGCTCTAGATACCAATCACAGGATTCTTACAGGTCAAAGCAATGGGGTGCCTCTACCTCCAAATCTGGAGGAAATAAAGCACAACCCTACAGTAAACAGTCTCACTGACTTCCCTCTGCCATCACCAGGCACTTATCTTTTGGCAGCCCCCTTAGGGAGAAAGTTAGCACTTCATGCTCAAAATTGGCAGTTAATAACCCAGGACAAGTGGGTATTAAACATAGTACCCCATGGATACAGATTTCATTTCCACACTCTGCCAATTCCAGACAGTTGACCAGATCTGCCACAAAATCAATGGGCAGAAGCACAGAAACAAGTCACGTCCCTCATGGATATGGGGGCTATTCAGCCAGTGCCAGAACAAGAAAAAGGACAAGGGTTTTACACAAGACTGTTCCTGCTACCTAGAAAAGACAAAGCCTGGCGCCCAATATTGGATTTATCAATTTTGAACACATTCTTGGACATACCAAAATTCAAAATGCTAACTTTGCAGCAGCTTCTGCCCATGCTGGGCAAGAACGCTTGGCTAGTGACTTTAGACTTAAAAGAAGCATACCTGCATATCCCAATAAGGAACTCGTGTAGAAGATTCCTCCACTTCAAGACTGACTTCATGCATTACCAATTCTCTGCACGGCCCTTTGGCTTATCTACTGCGCCCAGGGTCTTTACAAAGTACCTGGCACCAGTAATTGCTTTTTGCAGACAAAGAAGTATACAAATCTATCCTTACTTGGATGGCTGTCTCATTCAAGCAGAAAACAAGGACATTCTTCTTCAGCATCTGGCATTTGTGAAAAGGCTTCTAACATGCCTAGGGTACACAATAAACGAAAAGAAATCACAACTGGTACCCTCTCAAAAGATAACATTCCTGGGTGCAAGCTTGAATACAACTGCCCAGATAGCTTTCCTTACGCCAGACAAACAAAGGCAACTGACTATTTACTTCAAACAGATGGCAACAAAAACCCAGTTACCTGCAAGACAAATTCTGCAGGCTTTGGGGTTCATGGCATCCTGCATTCTACTGATTCCATATGCAAGACTGCATATGAAGAAACTGCAGTGGTACCTAAAAAGTTTATGGAGTCAACATTGTCACAGTCTAGAAACAATGATTCCTCTCATTCCCTGCCTACAACAGGAGTTTCTTTGGTGGGCAGAGACATGTCACCAGAACATGGGACGGTCTTTCACTCTACCCCTGCCAGCCATACCTTAACTACAGATGCATCAGACTATGCATGGGGGGCCCACCTAGCAGGGAGATGCATTCAGGGCATATGGAGCCCAAAACAAATGCATCTGCATATTAACCAGAAAGAGATGTTAGCTGTTCAGAATGCCCTGACAGCCTTCAAGGACTTAACTTCATCCAGGACAACTACTGATAAAGACGGACAACACCACGGTTATGTGGTACATAAACAAGCAGGGGGGCATACACTCCTACCCCCTTTGCAGACTAGCCATGGCATTGTGAGACACAGCCTTGACTTACCAAGTACATCTAAAGCTGAATTCCTGCCAGGAAAACAAAATACTCTGGCAGACGACTTAAGTAGAAACCTTATGGACCCTCACGAGTGGAAACTGGATCCACAAGTCTTCAGCATGATAAGAAAGAAATGGGGGATCCCATACATAGATCTATTTGCCTCTCCCCAGAATTATCAACTGGACAAATTCTGCACAAGGACTTATCACAGACAAGCATGGAAAGTGAATGCCCTATTCTTCAGTTGGAAAAAACTATCAGTTTACACCTTTCCTCCTCTGCCTCTTCTTCCCAAGGTCCTACTAAAGGTCAGACAAGAAAAAGCAAAAATGATTCTAATTGCCCCGGACTGGCCCCACCAACACTGGTATTTAATCCTAAGGAATATGTCTCAACTCCCTCCTTGGTATTTACTTCAGATACCTCATTTACTGTCTCAGCAAAGCAATCAGATCCTGCACAATCAGCTCCAAACTCTGAACCTGGCAGCATGGCTGATCATGTAGTTATTCAAACAACACCTCTCAGTAAATCTGTGATGGATGTCATTTTGGAAGCCAGAAGGCCTAGTACTAGAAAATCTTATGCTGATAAATGGAAGAGATTCTGTGCTTGGAACAAAGCACAAGGAACTGACACAGCAAAGCCAAATAGTCCTCAGATTTTACAGTACCTGACTGAGATGCTTGACAAAGGCCTATCTTTTTCATCAATAAAAATTCATGCCTCTGTCATCTCAGCTCTTTACAACACAGAGCCACCAATCTTTTCTCATCCTTTGCTAAAACAGTATCTTAGAGGGGCCAAAAATTTAAGGCCTCCCAGAAGATCACCAATTCCTGCATGGGACCTCAATTTTGTGTTGGAAAAGCTCACCCTGCCTCCATTTGAACCAGATGCTACTGCAGGTCTAAAGTTTTTATCATGGAAAACAGCTTTACTTCTGGCAATCACTTCAGCAAGAAGGGTTTCAGAGCTACAGGCCCTCATGGCTGTGGAGCCTTTTATTATATTTTACCCAGACAGGGTGTCCCTCAGGACCAATCCTTCTTTTATGCCTAAGGTGGTATCCAGTGTGGCTCTTAACCAAACTATTCACCTGCCAACGTTTTATCCAAATCTGCAGAACAAGGAGGAGCGGATTCTGAATTCCTTGGACGTGCACAGACAACTAAGATTCTACTTAAACAGGACCAAATCTCTAAGAAAAACTGAGCAGCTACTGGTGGCATTTGCTGCAGGATCAGAGGGAAAGGCTATTTTAAAGCAGACTCTAAGTGGATAAGCCACTGCATTCGGTTTTGCTATTTGCATCATGGTAAGCCAGTGCCCAAGGGCATTAGGTCTCATTCCACCAGGGCTGCATCTACATCAGCAGCTTTTCTCAGAGGGGTACCAACCAAAGACATTCTATAAGCTGCTACTTGGAGTTCTGTTCATACTTTTACAAAGCATTATCATTTGCCTCTAAGTCCGGGGCAGGCTTTGCCACTGCAGTTCTGCAGGGCCTTATAGCCGCCCCTAATGCTATTTAGCTCCAGCCACCCATCCGTAGCTTTGGGATTCTACCCAAATGTAATGACTGCAACAGTGAAACATGAAGAACATAGTACAGTTGTGTACACTTACCATAAATGTTGATGTTCGAGTGTATTCACTGTTGCAGTCCGGGTTACCCACCCGCCATCCCCCTTTATTCTACAGCTTGTCTTTCCTTCACTATATTCAGCCTTTGTGGTGTATTTGCTTTTAGATGAAGGTAAAGTTTATGTTGTGACCACTGCATCTATGTATAGTTATATATTTATATACATTTCTGCTCCCCATTTGGGGGCACCTGACGTCTGGGGCAAGAAAAACTAAAGAAAATGGTGTTGGCTGCCTGTTTTATACCCCTGACGACCTGGCATCATGGAAGAAGAGCAACCGATGCAGGACCCAAGACTTTGATATTCAGGCCGACTGAGGGCAACTTGCCAGCAGATTACTCAAATGTAATAACTGCAACAGTGAATACACTCGAGCATCTACATTTATGGTAAGTATACACAACTGTACTTTGTTGCTTGTTGCCCTGAATGTAAAGGGTAGGTATCTTTAAAGAAGGTGTGATAAGGTATAGAGAAGAGGATGAGTCACTATAGCCTTGAAGCCTCTTAACTCTGTTTATAAAGAAGCTTTGTACCTTCTCTAATTGCACCAGATGGTACACTAATAGGTTTACCAAACAGGGTGCAGTGTTCTGCAATTGGCCTGATAACAGCTATGTACAGGAAATAGTTACCTCCCTGGTATAGCTGTTGACTCCAAGGGGATCAGCTAGACAGATTCGTATATGTTGTGAATGATGGCAACTACATGAGTATTAACTGAAAGGTCATAATCTGTAAGGGTACCAATGCTGTTTGCTATTTTATCAACTTTTAGTTGTTGTCCATCAGTAGTATGTTAAGTTGTTGGGATCTGTGGTGTAGTCCTCCATTGAAAGGGGAGCATTGTAAGGATTATTAAGTGAGGTGCTCGTTTCTTTGAAAAAATGCTTTTAGGGTTACTTAAGGTTAGTTTGGTGGCTTTGCATTTGTCAGACTTTCCAAAATATATTTTGTAGAAATTGCTTCCCTATGTTGTTACAGTTGTCCTTTCACTGCTGTACTGTTGGATGTTCTTCATGTTTCACTGTTGCAGGCATCACCTGTGGGTTATCCCTGCTGTGGTAGCCCTCACCTGGCCCAAATACCAGAGTCATTGTTTTCTTGTGTCAGCTGCTGTCACTTGTTGACTGATGTCAGGTCGTCAGTGCTATAAAGCAAGGCAGCCGACGCAATTACATCAGTCTTTCTTGCCATGGAGCCCGTAGCAGAAGCAGTTCGCAAGTGTGCAAGTCAGTGGCTACCAGAGCTCGAATTACAGCTGAAAGCGTCTAAAGCCAAGTACCCCATTGGGGATCCTTTTTTCTTGCACTAACCGATATCCAAAAAAGTTAACAATTGTCTTGCCTGTGGAAAGCAGATCCCACACCAAGACTTCCATTCATCCTGCATCACTTGTTTAGGCCCCAGATCACGACGTCCCCTGTTGCCAGTTCTGTGCCCCCTTTAATGCAAGAACCATTTGTCTTAGAGCTCTTATTGTAGACAGGTATTTTCTTCTTCCATCTTCGCATTCTGAAATGGCATCCATCAGCCAGCAATCTTTAGATATTCCAAAAAAAGTAGAGGTAAAGACAGAGACAGACCACACAAGGCGAAGCCTTCCGAAGACACTACCTCTAAGCAGGTAGTCAATTCTCCAGAATTCAGTGAGGCGCTTTAGAAGCCCCTGATACTCGATGTTATATCTACACAGGCCTCTACCGAGACCCTTTTGGAGTCCAGTATGCCGCAGAAATCTTCTTCGTCTTCTGAGACTTTGGTTGTCTCTGCCTCAGTTGGGTCAAGAGCTGCAACGCAGGCACTGGCTTCTGCGGAGGCCTTTTGCACTACCGATTGTAGACAAAAAAACGACGTCTTTTCATCTGACTACCATTTCTCTCAGACCGATGGTAACTCTTAGGCCTAGAAGGCAGGCCACTCCTAGAAAGTCTACATCTAGCCATCATCTTACTCCTGCTCCACTACCCCAAGCCCAAATTCTAAAGATGGCGGAGGATCTTATTTTCCTTATCAGGGGTAGTCGGGCCACAACTTCTAAAAGGAAAAGACACCCTTCTCCTGAACTAATGACATGACAGAGCAGGATTCTGAGGAATCTGATTATTCAGATTTTGAAGAAGAACAGCAACCTCGGATTGCTTACGAGGATTCAGATGCAGAGGAATCCATTCTTTCTGCCTTCTCACCAGAAGACCTTTCCTTTGGGGAAAACCTTCACACCCTCAGGGAATATTTCCACTGGGAATCTCAGGACTTCCCTCAGTCTAAAAAAGACTAAGAGAGTTTCTAGACCTGCCCCAGCACAGACCCCTGGCCACCCCTCCTATCTTAGAAGTGGTGGATGATGTTTTCCATGAATCCAGCTTACCCCCCCTGATGCTCTCCCAACTGCTCCCAGTAAACCTGACTGGTATTACAGAGTACCGGATACTCACAAATACCTGTAAAGAAATACTGCTGTAGACCCAGAGGTCATTACACAGGGACGTACAGGAGCTAAGGCTAGTTCTGCTAAGAATCCTATTCTTTCTGACAAGGATTCCAGAGCTCTGGACAAATGGGGTAAAAAAGTATACACCTCTGCAACCTTAGCTATCAGAGCACTCAACTGTCAGTTCCATATGTTAAAATGTCAACAACACACTTTGGAACTATTAAAGCAAAAGATGTCTACCTTTCCTGACTGTGCCAATTCATAAGAGTTATCAGATTTACTGCTCTCTACTTGTCAAGCGGCCAAACACTCATTACACTGTGGATATGACGCCCTAGAAGCCTCAAGCAGGGCATCAGTGTCAGGATCTGTTATTAGGGGACATGCATGGTTGAAGGAACAACCTCACTTTGATCATGTCAAGTCTAAATTAATTGATGCACCCTTGGGTAAGGACCGGTTGTTTGGAGTAAAAGCAGAAGAGGTGCTTAAAAAGATGGAAGGCAAAGCAAAATCTATGCAAACAGTAAAAGATTTCTTTCAGGTTCAACATCCTAAGTTTAGCAGTTATTTTCCCTCTAAGCACTGGTCCTTTCCTGCACCTAGCAGACAGGGACAAGGTAAGCTCTGCAGGAACAGACCACCCAGGTCCCTATCCCAGGGACAGCAGAGAACCAAAAAGTGGACCACTTCTGCCCCAAAGGTAGGGAGTTCTAAGCCTTTTTTCTATGGCAAAAACTCTCAATGACTCCCTCTCCTCCCCCTTTCACTCACCGAAAGCTAGGAGGAAGGCTCTCCCTCTGCAAAGAAAGTTGGCTCTCTGTAACAAAGGATCAATGGGTTGACCCTATAAAAGGGCCTTACAGAAACAGATGCTTGATGCCAGAGCCATGGGCTCAAGCTCAGTGCCAAGAAATGTATAGTTATCCCCTTTGGGAAAAAAACATGCACCCGTGAATTACCACATAGGTGGCAGTACACTAAACACCGAAAGTGTGATAAGAGACTTGGGGACACAGGTAGACAGCGGTCTCACTTTTGATAACCACATCACCACAACAGTCAGGAAATCCTTCTATGTGGCACACCTCGTCACTAAGGGCTTTTCATCCAGAAAAAAGGAGGTCATTGCCCCACTGTACTCATCCCTCATTAGACCCATTATAGAATAAAATGCCCCATTTGGTATGTACCTCTCAAGACATCTGCAATAACTGGAAAAGCCGCAGAAATATCTCACTAAAAGAATCACAGGCCTAAAGCAGATGCCCTATGCTGACCATCTAAAAAAACTCCACCTATACTCTGTCACATATAGTCTACTCAGAGGCGATCTCTGCTTAACATACAAGGCCATGTCAAATCCAGAGCTGTTGGACATGCTGCACTTAAAGAAATCCCAATCTCTCAGAGACACACGCTTCAGGGATCTAAACCTTGTCATCACAATAAACAAATCATGCTGGAGGGATAGGTTCCTGACCAAGAGACTTCCCAGACTCTGGAATAGACTGCCCATACATGTCAAGCAGAGCGCCTCTTTGGCCCTCTTCAAAAAGAAATCTTGATGATTGGATGGGAGTTAGGAAATTCACCCTGGGAATCACGTCAGTCGTCCTGCTAGACAGAGGTCCAGGGAAGTAAGTACTGTGGGAAGAAATAGCCAGGGAATTGTTATGGCTAGGCTTGTATTGTCCCTAGGGGCCAGTAGCCTAGTACCAACCTATGAACCTATTAAAGATAATTTTTCAGGGATACAAATTCTTTCAACAAATTTTCAATTCCAAGAGGGTACCCAGACTTACCTCCAAATCAGTGGGCAGAGTCATTGAAACAAGTCCAAACTCATATCCCAGGGGGCAGTAGAACCTGTTCTTGCAGATCAAACAGGCAAAGGCTTTTATTCCAGAATATTCCTTGTTCCCAGAAAAGAGGACAGTTGGCGCCCCATCCTGGATCTGTCCATTCTGAACACCTCTCTGGTGGTCCCAGAATTCAAAATGCTAACTTTGTAGTAGCTGCTGCCTATGCTGACAAACAATGCCTGGTTAGTGACCCTAGACCTAATAGATGCCTATCTCCACATCCCCTTAAGGGAATCCTGCAGGAAATTCCTGCTCTTCAGAGCAGGCTCACAACACTTTCAGTTCTCTGCAACTACCCTTTGGTTTGTCTACTGCTCCCAGGGTATTCACCAAATGCTTAGCCCCGCCCATAACATTTTGCAGACAGAGAAATATACAGCTTTACCCTTATCTGGATGACTGCCTCATTCAGGCAGAGTGCAAAGAAAAGCTGTTCCATGACCTCCTCTTTGTCAAAACCCTCCTAACTTTCCTAGGGTTCACTATCAATGAGAACAAATCAAAGCAAACACCTTCCAGGAGGATCATTTTCTTGGGAGCTCTCCTGGACACAGCATCCCAAAATGACCTTCCTGTCCCCAGAAAAGCAGAGTTTCCTGCCTCTCTACTTTAGCCAGCTGGCTTCTTGAAGTCTGCTCATGGCGAGGAAGTTCCTGAAAGCCTTGGGGTCATGGCATCTTGCATCCTTTTAATTTCTCTGGCCAGGCTTCACATGAGGAAATTTCAGTGGTATCTAAAGAACCTTTGGTGTCAGCACTCTCAGCCTTTAGAGACCTCTCTCCCTATGATCCCCTGTATAAGGGTCGGGTTTCCTTGGTGGGCAGGTGCTTGTGCCAAAAACAAGGGTCTTCCCTTCATCCTCTGCCGTACTGGGTAGACCATCACCACCAACTCCTCAGACATTGCTTGGGGTGCTCACCTAGCAGGCAGGTGCACCCAAGGTCTTTGTGATGCCCAGCACCTTCCCTTACACATGAACCAAAAGGAAATTATGGCAGTACAAAAGGCTCTGGCATCCTTTAAACCCCATCTCAGGCCAGGGGTTCTCCTCATCAAAGCAGACAACACCACAGTACTGTGGTACATCAACAAACAGGGAGGGATCCAATCTTACTCTCTGTGGAGGCCAGCCATGAACATTTGGCTGACAGCCTCCTCCAATGGATTACACCTAATAGCCCAATACCTACCAGTGATCAGCAACACCTTGGTAGACCACTTGAGCAGAAACTTACTAGACCCCCACGAATGGCAGCTCCATAGAAATATCTTTTTGCAAGTCACTCACGAGTGAGCAACTATGGAGGTGGATCTCTTTGCTTCACACCCCAACCACCAGCTAAGAAAATTCTGTACCAGGGAGTATCACCACCTAGAGTGGAAGGTGGATGCCTTGGCCTTCCCCTGGAACTCCCTCTTTGTTTATAGGTTCATACTAGGCTATCTGCCCTAGGGCATTTATAAGCCTAGCCAGAGTTGTGTGGCTTTCACCACCCCTTAGGTTGAAGAATACTATACCCATTAGTTTGCCGTGCCTCTGTCCAGCAGTGATACAGAGATGATACCCGGGGTAAACCTACGATCTCCCATCCACTGGTCAAGATTCCTCTTGAACAGAGCCAGCGAGGTGCTCTGTCTCACATGGACCAGGATTCTGTTCCACAGCATAGGGAGTCTCTGGGTGATGAATCTGTCCCTCCAGCACATCCTATTTATATCCGTGTTGAGGTTTAAGTCTCTTGCTCTTGTGGCTCTGGTGGATTTGGATTTTTTGAGATGGAGCATGTCTATTAATTCCGGGTTGGACATGGCCTTGTATGTCAGGCACAGGTCACCTCTGAGCAGACGGTATGTGACTGAATAGAGCTGGAGTTTCTTCAGTCGGGCAGCATATGGCATATTTTTGAGCCCCTTTATCCTTTTGGTGAGGAACTTTTGGGGTCTTTCCAATTGCTGCAGGTGTCGGGTAAGATACATTCCGAATGGGGCATTGTACTCAATCATTGGTCTGATAAGTGAAGAGCACAGGGGAACAATGACCTCCCTTGACCTGGATGTGAATCCCTTCATAATCAGGTGGGCAATGTAGAAGGTCCTCCTAACCACTTTGGCAATGTGAGTGTCAAAAGAAAGGTTACTGTCAACTTGGGTCCCCAGGTCCCTGATAACCTCTTCTGTGCTTAATGGATTGCCACCTATGTGGTAACTTGGGGTTACCTTGTTTTTACCAAAGGGTATGACTATACATTTTTGGCATTTAGCTTAAGGCCATGGCTCTGGCACCAGTTATCCATTTCTATGAGACCTCTCTGAAGGATATCTGTGTCTGATGGATTTTCAACTATGGCGCCCAGTTTGCAGTCATCTGCAAACTTTGTCAGCCACAATCCTCCTATGTTTGCCTGCACTTCTGAAAAGTAGATGCCCAACAAGAGGGGGCCCAGGATTGAGCCCTGTGGGACACCGCTTTGTGACCGGCTTGGAGTCTGACATGGCACCAGCAACTCTAACCCTGTGGGTTCTGTCCTTGAGCCAGTTTGCAACCCATCTTGTGATATATGGGTTTACATTTAAGCTGGTGAGCCTTTCTATGATACCCGAGTGGGGTATTGTGTCGAAAGCTTTTGCAAGGTCAAGGTAGGCTGTGTGAACTGCCTTACCCTCATCAATGGCCTTGGTGACTGTTTCAAAAAAGTCGACCAAGTTCAAGAGGCACGATCTGCCCTTGACAAAGCCGAATTGGGTAGGCATTTGTGTAAGCATTCCCTCCTCTGCCTCTTATTCCCAAGGCACTGATCAAGATAAGGGAGGAGAGACCAAAGGCCATCCTCATTGCTCCAGATTGGCCCAGACAACATTGGTACCCCTTGCTGCACAGCCTGACATCACAGCCTCCCAGGCAGCTTCCCAGGATTTCAGACCTCTTGACTCAGGTGGGAAGGGGATGCTGCACCCTGACTTGCAGACTCTCAAACTGTCAACATGGCTAATACTCTAAAAGCAAAGAAGGGGCCCCCTGTTAAGCAAACAGGTCCTCAACATTATCAAAGAGGCCAGAAGGCCCAGCATCAGAAAATCTTATGCAGGGAAATGGAAAAGATTCTGCTCCTGGAGCCAGTCCGGAGGGGGCAGTTCCTCACAACCTTCCATCTCTCTTATCCTGGACTATCTAGCGGAGTTGCTCAATAGTGGCCTCTCCTTCTCTTCTATTAAAATCCACGCCTCAGCCATTTCAGCACATTTTGATACAGACCAGCCCCTGTTTTCACATCCTTTGATTAAATAATTCCTCAGAGGGGCTTCTAATATCAGACCTCTCAGAAGGCCACCCACCCCAGCCTGGGACCTGAATTATGGTTTGGAAAAACTAACTTTACCACCCTTTGAACCTGCTTCTTCAGCAGAACTAAGATACCTCTCCTGGAAGATTGCTTTTATCCTAGCTATCACATCAGCCAGAAGGGTTTCAGAACTTCAGGCACTGATTGCCATTGAGTCCTTCATCATTTTCCATGCAGACAGGGTCTCCCTGAGGACTAACCCCTCCTTTATGCCCAAGGTGGTATCTAATGTGACTCTCAACCAGGCCATTCATCTATCCACCTTCTTCCCTAACCCTCAAAACAAGGAGGAAAGAATTCTGTACTCACTAGATGTGCACAAACAGCTCAGATACTACATGGGCCATACTAAACCCTTCAGGAAAACAGACCAACTTCTTGTCAGCTTTGCCCCATGGGCAGAGGGGAAGCCCATTTCCAGGCAAACCATTTCCAAATGGATATCGCACTGTATCCATTTCTGCTACAGATTAAATGGGAAACAACCCCCTAAGACTATTCATACCCATTCCACTAGGGCAGCCTCCACTTCCACAGCATTCCTTAGAGGAGTTCCCACCAGAGACATCTTGGAAGCTGCCACCTGGACCTCTGTCCATACCTTTACAAAGCATTACCAGCTTCCTCTTTTCTCTAAGGCTAGGGCAGGGTTTGCCTCTGCAGTTCTGACGGGCATGCTTACCCATACCTAGGTCTCTAACTAATCCTTCCACCCCTCCCCTCAGCTTTGGGAATCCTCCCACAGGTGATGACTGCAACAGTGAAACACAAAAAACATAGTAGAGTTGTATACACTTACCATAAATGTAGATGTTCGAGTGTATTCACTGTTGCAGTCCTGGTTTTCCTCCCTCCTTCCCCCTTATATCCTCTCTCCTTAGGGAGACAAGCTTCTTATGGTGGCTTTTAGCCACCAGGACCACTTTACCATATTCCCTTGGGCTTATGACTGATTAGGGCAAGAAAAACTGATGTAATGGCATCAGCTGCCTTGCTTTATAGCACTGACAACCTGAAGTCAGCCAACAAGCGAAAGCAGCTGACACAGAAAAACATTGACTGTGGTATTTGGGCTGGCCGAGGGCTATAACAGCAGGGAATAACCCACAGGTGATGACTGCAGCAGTGAATACACTCAAATATCTACATTTATGGTAAGTGTACACAACTGCACTTTTTCTAGTGGGAAAACTATGTTAGGAAGTAAGGACCATGTATTTACTGAACTCCAGAATCCTACATTATATCCTTGAGCAATTACACAACTGCAGGCTGATGCATAGGAAGTTTCCTCAAGTTCTGGGTTTGGATCTAGTGTCCTCTAATTCTTCACTCACTGCAGGTTCCCGTATAACTTTTTTTCTCCACAAGGCAGTTCCTTCCATCTGTTTAGTTTACTGTCTAGTACGTCTCTGCCTGTATCATTAAGATGTATGACATTCCTGTTTTTTTTTTAACAAAATTGTTTTCTTTGACCATAAAATATAGGAAGATAATCACATCTTTTAAGTTACTTAAGGCATTTATAACAGTCTTCTGCCTGTAACAAAAAAGATTTGATATTTATGAATATTTTCTGCATTCTTTACACAGATTAGTACTATTACTCATGTTGACATCCATATTTAGCAGAATTAGTTCATATTTTTAACTGAGGACTGCAGTTTTATTTTAATCCAGAAATGTTGTAGTAGTTATCAAAGGGGAGGGGGAGTGAAGACCATGAGTTTCCAGAAAATCCCTGTCATGCTCTGAAGACTAATATTTCAGAGAGACAGTTAATCCTGTCTGGGAATAAAGTTGAAAACGTACCGCCTTTAACGTCAGTGAGTCTTCCTGCATAGAGGGAAGCACTTGTGACTTGTTTTAAGGTGGTCCAAACACAAATGACTAGTCCACGGTCCAAGGCACATGAATAACTTCATGTGTAAACTTCAGAATGTCTGTTCTGTAACCATACAGTTGAGCGCTTTCGTCCTTACTTTGTACAGGACATCATCAGAACTGAATTCATTTGGATATACTTACACTAAAATAACCTGCATAATTAATTTCTAATTAAAACCTTAAATCTATGATGCATCCATTCTTAACTGCAAGACCATTTCCTTGTGTAGTAACCTGTTTTTCCAGTTACCATCAAGGTCCATAACATCAATCTTTTCTAAAATTGAAAATTTAAATTTTTTTAAATTTTGGCACACTGAGTGTCTGGCTAGTGCACTCTTACTGTCACGTTTATTGGTGCTGTATATATATTGATAAATTTTTTTGTTCAATACGTTTTCACTCTTTCCTGTATTAAATGTACATGTAGAGCATCTTCTGTTTTACAGTTATGTCTACCTGGTAATCTCCATTTATTTATGATATCCAAGATTCCCCCTGTGTGATCAGTATCAATGCATGTGCTCTGCCTATGACTACCACATCTAAGTGTGTGATATGTGGAATATCTATTCGCTGTAGCCAACCTCTCCAGGATTGCTTTTAGATTGCTCATCTTTCTTATAAATAAAACTAGATAACTCTGAAGCGAACATTAGGCAAATCAGGGCTCTTTAGTATGCTCCAGTACTTGTGTACAGTATTCTTAATATCCCCCGCATCACCAAGTAGTGCAAGATCATATGGTTATGAAGTTTGTCAATGTTGGTCCCTTTATTTGACTTGTTTTTGTCTGATTTAAACCATGTTTAATGATTGAACCATTATGGACCATTCTTTGTTTTAAAATTTAATTAAGCTGCTCGTCCACAAACTCCTCAGGGTACCCTCACTCTTGGAACATGAATTTAAGTTTTAACAATTCTTCTAAACACCAATCATCTTTTGATACAAGTCTATATATCCTAATGAATTGGTTCTTTACTTTGACCCCTCTTTTGGTAAATAAGGTAACTACTGGTGAAATGGAGAAAATAATTGTTAAAGGTGGGTTTTCTATATACTACAGTGTCAAGTTTGCCATTATTGTTCTTTATAACGTTTACATCTAAATAATTTGTTATCTTTACTGGTGATATTTGGACATTTTTTTTAATATGGAAGGGTAATTGCACCCAACTAATAGTTTATAAAAGAGTTAGAAAACACTACTCCATTTTTAAAGTTTACGTTTAACACCAGTAAAGATAACATACATTATTTAGATGTAAAAGTTATCAAGAACAATAATGGCAAACTTGACACTGTAGCATATGGAAAACCCACCTTTAGAAATTATTTTCTCCATTTCACCAGTAGTCATCCTATTCATAAAAAGAGGGGTCTAGTAAAGAGCCAATTCATTAGGATATCTAGACTTGCATCAGAAGATGAATGGTGTTTAGAAGAAGTTTTAAAACTTAAATTCATGTTCCGGGAGCCAAGGGTACCCTGAGGATTTTGCTAGTAGTTCTTCATAGCTGGGCAAAGTGATTACTTTATGGGTTACCATCCCAAAGTTCTAGTGAATTTTTCTGCTACTTGTGTCACCTACAGGCTGCTATGTTAATGCTAGATTTTAGGTTATAAATGGCTTATTAAGAAGATGTTAAAATAAAAGCCAGACTAAGTTGTTGTTTGAGAAAAAGGATAAAATCAGCTTTATTTTGACAAATTTCACAAATACTACCAAGTGTAAACAAATGCCTTTACATTTTTGAATTATATCTCTCTTTTTCTTGATACTTTGGATGCATTTTGTCTGTGCCAGTAATACTCACAAGAAAGAATGGACAAATAACTTTGGCACAGACTGGTAAATTAGACGTATCTGAAAAACTTCCCAGGGTATTGTCCCTGAACATTCATGTTTGATTTCCTGTAGGTGACTTAACTATTGTCCTTAGTTCGGTTAGAAGATTAGCTGCGGTAAATTCTTACATAGCCCCCACCCAATCCCTAACATACACACACACACACACGTAGCCGTTATTTTTCTACTTCATTGCATTGAGCAGTTTGGATTCTTTCAAGACTTTTCATGGTACATGATTATCTGTAACTGCAGGGGAAGAAATGGGTCTCTTGCATTTATATTGTACAACTCTACAGTGCTCTTCCTATCTCACTGGTACTGCACCCAGGTCTGGCTTCCAGTGGATTGGATGATTTCGTGCAGTGCTGCTTTATGTAGACAACTCTTTCTTGATGAAAGGGCCGTACTAACCTGAAGCAATTCTGGCTTAATTTAAAACAAAAACAGGACAATGATTATGTTACAGTAATAGGGGTACCCAGTTCCTGACAAGTGTCTAGCTCATTCTCCTTGTACACTGGGCTGTTGCCCTGGTGTATACACATGTATGTACATACACAAATAATACCACCTATGTTTGCAAGTAAACAATTAGATTTTTATGGAATTTGTGTATAAGAAATGTACAGATCCCTTTTTAACGTGTGCAGAATGGAATGCAGAATTATGCACCAAAGTAAAACCTGATATACCTCTGCCTCTCCTCTGAAGAAGGAAAGCATATGTAAGCAGGATGTGGGTATTAAATAACAGTTTAAGAAATGTAAACAGATAGTGTACTCACTTAGGTGACCATACTTTTTAGATGTTTTCTAGTTTTTCAAGATGCCCTTGATTTAGCCTTGGAATTTTACTCTTGTCTTTCATAAAATTTATGCTTTATGACAAAGTAGTGAAGATTGTAATCTGTAAATTGTGTCATACAGTTATAGATGTGTCTTAGTCTTCAAAAACTGATAGCTGTGCAAGTCGTTCATGTGGTATGAGGTAATGGTAATGTGCATCACTTACCTTTGCACTTCTTGACTGACTGATATCTGATGATCTGCATTTTATTTTTGGTATGACGGATATGGCTAGTAGGCTGCTGGGTGCATATTAATACTTTTTCATTTTTCATTTTGATAAAATATTATTCTCTGCATTACATGGAATTAAGTAGTTAACTGAAAATTCAGTCTTCATGCAAAATGTGCAAACCACTTATCAGATATATTTTCTGTAACCTTACTGTGTTATGTTTTATCTAGATAAAAATGGAAATAAAAAATAATTAGAATACGTGTAAGGAGTGCAGACCCATTTTAATTAAGTGGGGGGGAGCCCCCAAACCCCCAAGCCTTATTAAAAAGAATACAGCCGTGCAACCCAGAATTTAGTCAGTGCTATGGGCACTGGAGGGATGAGACGGGGAACATAAGGAGTGAGACACCAGTGCCAGTTCACCCAACCTTTGCACAGCTGGGTAGCTTGACTTGCTGTATTACTTACACCTGCAGAAGTATAGGTTTATTGCCTTTAGCAATGAGCCTAGCAAGCCCTCACTAAGACAGCATAACTTTCACCAGAGGGATGATGTGGTAGAATGCATGTGCCCTCTGCAAGCTGCTGTTCTGGAGCTCTCACGTTGCCATTGGGAGAGGTTAGATGAGGGTACCCAGTTCCTGATAAGTGGATAGATCATTCTCCTGCTTCACTGAGCACGAATGGGCCATAAAGCTTTAATCACTGGAAAACAAATAGGTCATTTGAATGGCAGGAAAGATAGTATGTGATTGCCAAGTGGGGGAGGGGATTGAGATCTGAGATTTAAAAAAAAAATGCCTCTTCAGAGTCTGCTTCCTGTAAAAAAAAAATATATATATATATCTATATATATCTATATATATAGTGTTATGGTGGAGAAATGCTTTGCGTTTGATTCCAATTTGAAAGAATTTGAAAGGATTAATCATTTAGTTGTAATGCATGCCAAATTAATTATATTTTTTTCTTGTTCTTTCACAAAAGGAAAGAGCATAAGTAAGGCTAGTAGCCTTTGCGATATTTGAAATGAATTGTGTTTCATGACAGAAAGATTTAATAACTGGGCATTCCCAGAAAAATGCCACTGGTTAACCTATTTGGCTGTACCTGAACCAGTATAGGTAAGAATAATCAATGTTCTTTTGACCTGGTCACCTTGTAGTCACCATTGTTTTCCTCCATTGTCAGAGTCTTCACCAGTCATCAGCTGCTGGTAGTGAGACCCCTGCCACCTGTATTAATGAAGTACTTGTCACTGCATGTTAAGCCTATGGAAAACAGAACCACCACAGCAAGGTGTTCAGTGTCAAGGGCATAGCCATAGCTGCAGACACCTGTGCAATTTGATGGCACACAAGTTTGTTCCCAGTGTGACTTGGTACCATGACAGTTTTTGCCTAGCATATTTAATTTGGCATAAGTCATAACAGTACAGGTTCTAGCTCACTCCTTTCAACTTCTGCAGCTCAAGTATATGCTGCATCAGAGTCAGGCCTGGTAGGTGGGACAGTGCTGTAACAGGTGCTTCTACAGACTCCACTGCTTCCATATAGCAAAACCTTATCAGGTTGAGTGTGCTCACAGTTCTAGTTTGTTGACCATGGAGCAATCCATTCCACTGCTGTATGTTTCAGAGGCTACCCCAAAG
This sequence comes from Protopterus annectens, assembly GCF_019279795.1. Lineage (NCBI taxonomy): Eukaryota > Metazoa > Chordata > Ceratodontiformes > Protopteridae > Protopterus > Protopterus annectens. The sequence continues at coordinate 574,366,080 of NC_056741.1, read as the reverse complement.
TGACCATGGAGCCTTCAAAGGATCAGACAAGTACTTTTGTTATGAGAGTTGGCTATTCCTTCCAAATCTTCTCAAAAGTTCATTTCAAAAACCCACCATTTCAGTTTGTCAGAAGAGTTCTGTACCACAGCTTTGGACAATGAAGAAGGCTTAACAGTCCCCTTGGTCACCATCTGACAACCTCAGATTTGGTGAATTTGTCTGAATGATGCAGGAGAAAGGGAGAGGCCCACTGGCCATCCCATTACCACACAGAGGACTGCTAGATGCATGCTGCAGTATTCCCATAACTTCTTGAGTGGTCTCACCCTGGTTAGCATCCTTAACTCACTCACTCCAGTGGAGCTTAGGAAGTTTGCACTGTCACTTCCAATGGGCGGAGCCTAAGCCTTTTGACAGAATCAAATTTTGAGTCCACAAACATCTTCTTCGCAAGTACGGCAAGTGCCACGGCCCATAACTCCAAAATCAATTCAAAAAAACAAGGCCAGCACTGTGTTGGGTTGCCAAAAATCTATTTAATTATATAGACACCATACTACTACTAGGGGTAAAAACCCCTAGAAATACACCAAAAAAACCCACAAGCAAACCGGTTTCGGCTATCCCAGCCTTCTTCAGTGCAAATACAAAAAAATAATGAATTGAGGCAGGGCAAAGATTATTTATAGACATTTGTTAATTGTTAAACAACATCCAATTAATTGTTACAAATGCTCATTCAAGCCAGGGTTAAAAAGTCCACCCAATTTAATTATCCATTTCTTCTCCTTAGTGTTTAGTATCAAGTGCCAACCACCTTTAGATGTCCTGTCCCCAATAATCCTGTCAATAACTGTAAAGTAAAAAGAAGCAGTAGGGTGCCTGAGTGTATGTTTGTATAATGCACTAGTCAATTTGTGATTCCTGATATCGCTCATGTGTTCAGAGATCCTAATTCTAAGTGGCCTGGAAGTCTGACCCACATAGAGGGCTAAGCAAGAAACAAGGTATGTAACCCAGTCCGAACCGCATTTGGCTAGAAACTTAATCTCAAATACCTGGGCTGTGTTTTTACTGGTAAATTGTTTTGTTTTCAGGACTCTAGGGCAATGTGTACAATGACCACATGGATAGGACCAAAGTAGTTTTTCCCCCGTCAATGTAGGTTGTTGAGCTGAATCAAAAAAATTGGAATGATGTTTATAATGACTGAAATGGGAACCTAAAGTTTTCCCCTGACAAAGAGAAGTAACATCTGTCCCCAATAACTGAGGTCAATTTGTTGTCCGCCAACAAAATGTACCAATGTTTTCTGCACTATGTTCATAAGTGCCCCTGTGCTGCGGACCATATGTGAGGACATCCTCAAAACATTTTGGTCTGCTGTTTTAGTTTTGTATTGTAAAAGATCGTCCCTAACTTGTGTAGTGGCCCACCCACTGGCCATGGCGATGTTCCCTGATTTATAACCTCTGTTCCGAAATTTGCAGACAAGATCCTCTTTGTATTTATCAAAAGTAATATCATCTGAACATGTGCGTCTGACCCTTATGAACTGAGATTTGGGGATGTTGCGTATCACATGTTGAGGGTGGAGGCTGGTGGCATGGAGTAGGGAATTATATTGGGGGTATTTCCTGTAAATTTGTGTACTTAAGGTGTTAATCCACATTTCTTGAGATGGTCACATCCAAAAATGCTATTTCCTGCAAATGGAAATTCACCTTGAACTCAATCCCCCACGTATTCTGGTTAAGATATTCCACAAACTCCAAAAGCTAAGCCACTTCAGCCCTCCACACCATCCAACAATCATCCAGGTACTGCCTCCAAATGTCCATTTCGCCCAGATAGATGTTATGGTTGGGATCATAAATTAATTCAGCCTCTAGATAAGCCATAAACAAATCGGCATAAATGGGGGCAAATGAAGCCCCCATTGCTGTGCCCTGTAACTGTCAATAACTTTGCCCATGAAAGTGAAATACATTCTTCATAGGGACATGTTCAGCCAAACATACCAAGAATGTGTTGAACCCAGGTTGATACAAAGCACTTTTATCCAGCCAAAATTGTAGGGCTGATAGTCCCGCCCAATAGGGAATATTGGTATATAACTCAGTGACGTTTAATGTGCATAAAAGCCAGTTGGATTCCAACTGTGTGTTAGACACAATCTCCAAAAATTGCATGGTGTCCTGGATGCATGATCTGACCCATCCCAAAAGTGGTTTCAAATATAGGGTCAGATGTTCAGATAATGGTTTAGTCAAACTACCCTAGCCTGAGACTATAGGTCTCCCTGGTGGTCACTGGGGATCTTTATGTATCTTTGGAAGAAAATGTATATATTGTGGTCTGGGATCTTTCAAAGTAAGATGATATACAGCCAATTCTGTAATAATGCCTTCCTGTTTGGCTTCAAATAGAAACCTATCAATCTCAACTTTAAATTTAGCTGTAGGGTCCAATGGCATAGACATATAATATCTGGCATCCCTAAGCTGTCTTACTGCCTCCTGATAACTATCTCAGTCAATTACCACTACTGCCCCTCCTTTATCTGCTGGTAAAATTACCAGAATTTTGTTATTTTCTTAACTCCCAACAGATCTTTGAGAGGTTATGTCGGAGAATATCATATTCATGGGTGTTATAATGCAGATCTTGATTGAAACAATGACATTTGATTCGACATAGGTGGCATAAACATGGACTTGTGAAGTTTGAATGAACTGGTATTGGTAATATCGGGTCCAGAATCAAAATGCAATTTCAAATTAATCAATCTACAAAAAGAAATAACATCAGAGGCCAATGAATCTTCAGTCACAAAGAAACCGGAAACATAATTAAGGCCTTTATTAAGAAGCAATATTTGTGCCTCAGACAGCACCACAGAGGAAATGTTATGTATATTGTTGCTATCAAATTTTGTCCTCTCGTTTTAAGCAAATGTTCATATCTCTGGAAACATAGGGGTTATGAAAGAAGTATAAATGGCAAATCCTTCAGCCCTAATTATTTTTGTAGTGGTCGTATTCTTTAGGTTCTAGGTCTTAAACTGAATTTTATAACTCACAGTAAACACAGCAAGTATGACATATGTAATATTTTGTAAACAACTTAAAATATCTCAGCAGCCACTCAAATTCCACACATACTGTCAGCAACATTTTATTTGTCTAGCTGACAGCTTTCATAAGAGGCTAAGGAGTTCTGGCTGTGTTTTGTGGTTGTTGAGATATTCAGAAAAATATGAAAATTATATCTTTATAAATTGATGTAATAAAAACAGCAGTTAATATCTGTTTACCTGCACTAGACAGAGGTCAATTATTAATGCATTTTAGTTTGCCATTGTGTAAGCTTTAAGGTAAAATCTTTTAAAACCTTGAACATAGCAAGGTTTTGGAATTATTGATACAAATATAAACAAGCAATATTTGACACCTGGAGGCGTCAGTACGAGTTAACTGCAAATGCACCTGGAGGCATCACTTGGATGTAATGAGTTAAAGATGCTACTATATTTTCATCAAATAACCTAGATACAGTAACTCAGTGCCCTGGATGCAAAACCTTCTTTTGGCCCCCTCTGGTGAAATGACCTAAGCCTAACCCCATTATGAGTAAAGCAACAGTCAAAGAGGCTTTCATACTTCAGGATCTGCATGGCTTATATGGTTTGTTTGCACAGGGGTGTAATAGATCAAATGAGCTATTTGGCTATGGATGTGATAGATGGGGATGAAGACAAATAGATTGAGTCTTGCAACCTTGTTCTCTATGCCAGTAAAAGCACATGATGTGTGTCATTTATAATGCAATGGAGGTTTTGTTCAGAGTTGTGGCTACTGGCACTGGCATGCTTGACTTCACCAAAGACACAAAGGTGGCATTCATGTACTTCCCTTATACAGGTTCCCTCCTGTTTGGTGAGAAAATCAGTAGGTATCTAAAGAATATAGTAATGCATAGCAAGCTCCTCACTTCTGTGTAAATAGGAGTTCAGCCTCAGCAGAGAGAGTTTTTTTTTTTAGAATACAGAGGAGCACTTGTCAGATGTGGGTTTGTGGGTTTGGTATGGACCACAGCAACATCACTGAGGGAAGTGAGAAAGGATCAATGATGAGGGTTCCTCAGTAACTTCAGCACTGCCATTAGATGCAAACCAGGAAGCAGTAGACATTTCACAAATGAAGAACAGTCCTGTAAGTCTTTCCCAACTGCTTCATTCTGGATGCAGTCAGGAAATGGTTGCCTGTCCATGTGACCAAGTGGTTCAGAATCAAGTGGGACAGATGGGCAAGTGATTTACTTTCTAGGGGTTACAGAAGTCCTTTTAATACATTTTTCCTACAGCCAAATTTCCAGCCAGATATCCCACCCCATCAGAAAATATAAGCAGGGCAGGCAGTCAGTTGCCTCTTAAGAGGAAAAGCAATCTGAGAAGCCCCAATGAAAAAGATAGGCTGTTACTCAAGGCTGCATTTGATTACAAAAAAGACTAAAATCAGGTCAATACTGAACATTGGTGGCCTATGTGAGTTTGTAGTAAATCAAAATTTTTATGGCTTTACACAAGCAAACCTGTCCTGCTTACAAAGAGGAAAGTTGATGTGCTCCTTAGGTCTTCATGACATCTCTCTCCATGTAAGACCACTCAAGAATCTAGAAGGGGCCTGTGAATGTGGGTTGAAGTTGATCACTGTCAGTTCAGATCGTCTACCCTACAGTTTAACCCTAGCCACCAGGGTGTTTACCAAGTGTCCTACCAGTGACTACAGGGCTGCAAAGTGTCCCCTACCCAGATGACTGGTTATTGGCTGCAATGTATATAAACAGAGCAGTTATTGACTCTGACCAGCTTGTTCATTTACTGGATATTAGCATCAGTATACCCAAGTTGTAGCTTTCTGTTACACAGTCGATAACTTTCTGGAGTTCATTTTTGTTGTCTTTTTTTTTCTTGTGCTGTGCCAAATCTTAGACCATTCCCTGACAGGCTTAGCCTATTTATTTCTCCATAGAAAGTACCAATTACCACAGATGAATGAGATCCACCCAGAAAAAATGCTATACAGGCAAATGTGAGGGTTGTGTGCATCCTTGTTGTCATCCTGGCAACTGAGGGTGCATTGTTAATGACCCCAACACTACCACTGGTGATGATGTGAGAACTTACATCACTGCAAATACCACCTATGCTGTTCAGCCTTGTGCATGCATGCTCCTTCGCATATGGTTCAAGGGATACTGCTACCAGTTTGGGCAGCCAAAACCTACTTCCACCCTGTACCTCAATGCTTCTGACAAGCTCCTGTTGACCTGGAGTAATAGCTAGGAAAGTGGGAACCACTTTACTCTGCCCAGGATGGCAGGCGCATTCTCTCCTGCTAGTTCCATCAAACACCTGAGTTGCTACTCACTCAAGTCACCTGAGTTGTAGTCAGGACTTTATTCCTGTACACCACGGAGGTGGATACCAGAATGCATTTTGGATACCACACAGTGCAGGACTTGTTTGGACCAAGATAAACTAATGAGACTGCAGGTAACAGTGCAAAATTTCTTGTCTCAGTGTGGTACAGTAGCCTTCATGTTCAGGGTACTGGGTTGCAATGTAGTTCTCATTGTCATGGTACCACATGCATGACCAAATATGAGATCACTTCAGTGGTGCCAATGTGAGCAGGTGCCTTCCCTCAGAATTACTTTAGCATGCTGGTGCTTACAGTGCATTCATTACTGGCTTTGAACCCAAGCCTAGAGGTAGGAAATCTTTTACAGAATCTCTAATTAGCACACACATTCACTGCAAATGTGTCTGCCTGGTGGGGACTTTCAGGGTATGGTTGCACATCCCTCCTTATCCGCTGAAGAATCCTAACTGCACATCAGCATTTTGTAGCTTATAGCAATCCAGTGCCCAACAAATCATTTCAGGCCTCTTTCCCTAGTGTCCTCTTAGTTATTCACATGAGAAATGTGATACTAGTTTGGTGCATCAACAAGCAAAGCTCATGCCTTTCCCCTATGCAGAGGGGCTATCAAGCTGTGAGACTGCACCCTGGGAAACATGATCTATTACTGACTGCTGTAAATATCCGGGGGATTCCAACATCTTAGCAAACCCTAGAAACAGGACCATCATTCTAAGTCTCTCATGAGTGGTTACTACACTGACCCATAGCCATCAAAATATTTGAAAATGGGGCCATCCATTTGTGTACCTATTGTACTACATGCAATGCAAAGCTTTTGATTGCTGTTTCCCTGTCCCAACACCCAAATTAGAGATGCTATAATGGAGGCATGGCTTGAGGTGTCTACTCTCTCTATCCCCATTCTCCTCTCATTTTCAGAACAATTCCAAAATACAAACTGTATGGGGGCCAACTGATCTTTCTAGAGGGCCCACTCAGGCTGACTCCTTTCAAGGGTTTGATATGTCACCAATAAGGGGGAAGGACACCCTGATACCAATGTCTTCAAGCTGTTAGTGTGATTTATATAATTCTGAATGTGACCAACAATCCAGAGTCAGTGATGTGGTTAAGGGAATTTCACTGACATCAGAAAAAAATGTCCACAAAGAATACCTGGGCGGTAGCACAAGTGTTAATTACTGTGTTCTCCAGTTTGTGTAGCTAGTTAGGTAAGGGAACAAATCTCACAACAGTTAACTTGCATTTGTGTGTCTGTCTGTGCATAGTCAGAAGAGCTTGACTTCCGGTCCTGCTGCCCTCACTCAAGTATCATTCAGAAAATACCTTAGACTTGTGTTGTGGCGCATACATTAAGTACTGAGTTTTCTAGCCAATGAAACTAGTTAGGTAGGGATTTTAATCTCACTGCAGTCAACGTGTGTGTGTGTGTGTGTGTGTGTGTGTGTGTGTGTGTGTGTGTGTGTGTGTGTGTGTGTGTGGTCAGAAGAGCACATGTCTGTATCTTACTGTCAGCAAAACACTCTCATGCAGAACAAATATTTCAGGGGTTGGTGATACTGTTAATGGATAAAGTGGTAAATTCACAGGTACAAGGTACAGGGTTTGATTCTCACCTTTGAGGGTTGCTTGGCTAGGCTTATAAAAGCCACAGTGGTTGTTAACCTAGTATGCACCTGTGACCCACAAAGACAATTGCAACATGCTCATTTCCATTCACTGAGCAAAAGGGGAAAGAATAGAATCTCAGAATTCTCACGTGCAGAAAAATAACAGACACAGGCAGCATGTAAATGGTTCATCTTCCAGGCCCCTGCTTCCACTTTTCAGGAGTACAAGAACTTGTCAGAGATTTGGTATACATGACTAGGCTTAGAGGCTCTTGTCATTAGCCTAGTACACACCTATGAATCTATAAATGTGTACACTGAGGTTATTGTAATTGATTTTTTCCTGATTTATTTTAGTCTTGGACTAGCAGGTCATAATATGCTGTTACATCTAAAGAGCCACAGGTGAGCCTAACAGCCACCATTCTATGCATTATTTAATGCAGAAGAATGCATAACAGCACACTTTAGATTTGATGTCTCACTTGTTTCCCTAGAATATTTCTGGTGCTGCTTTTAACTTCTCCTAGACATAGTATGCAAGAGCCATAATACTAGTCCAAGATTAAATTAAATCGGGAAGAAAAGGAGAGAGATCATCACCAGAAGGAGCTCACTCAAGGACACCATTCAGATGACAGCCAGGAAAGTTAATTTGGAGGCCAATGACAAGTCCCCCAGATGTAGCTCTCTATCAAAATTGACTGCTTTGATAGTGCCCATTGTCATGTCATAGTCACCACTGAGCTGCTGTCCAAGCAGTACGTTGACTGCAAGGCACATTTCCATTAACTCACAAGAAAGCACTACAAACAGGTACCACTCTGACAGCAAATTTTTGAGTTAGATTATCGTTAACATTAGAAGTCTTCCTTTCCAAGTCAGAGTTTATTTTTGTCAGCCAAAAGCTGGGAACCTGGTTCTCCACATGAACTAACTTATTTCATTACAGGCCTGGGTCTTCATGCTTTCTATTCAGAGTAGGAGTTGTACACTTGTGTAAGCTCATTTTATAGTCCCCTCATGCACCCTTTCTACTGAGAATACTCTGCTCTACAGTGAGGGAGTAAAGTGCAGATGCCAATTAGTCTCAGTTTTAATGTAGATTTTATGTGAATGCTTGTAAAAACAGAAAAAAATGCCTTGATCAGGAATCTGTGAGATAACTGTTTGGCTAATATCCTAACTGTATTTGCTAAATAATTACCCCACAGCTTTCCATTAAACTGAAATGGGAAATCCATCCCAGACATAAGAGGTCATGCTAGTTATCATGACTTTCTCATGTGTTCTTCATAAACATAACAGGCAGTAGCATAGTAAGGGTGGGGTGAAAGGGGCAGTCAAGGGGGAGCAAGATGTTTGGAGGCATGATCAAGATTTACTGACTTGCATTTTTTTCTGTACCAGAATGCCAGTGTAGAAAGGCACTTCATTGGCTTGCTTACCATTTAAACAAATATGTCTGTCTTTTTTTTTTTTTTTGCAGTTCAGTACAATGTAAGCTGAAGTCTAGGGTTGCGAGTGCGGATTGTCTGTACAAAGTCGATTTGGTACATTGCTAGAGTGTAAATTGAAGTCTCTTATTTTTGCTCTTCACATGAAGAGCTGGGGGGTGCTGTATTGAAAATGGACATCAAGTGCTAGACAAGCCAGCTACAGCTCTGATAACAGGACATGGGTAGATAACCTATATCCTCTGAGCAAGAATCCCCATGATTTCTCAGCAATCTGTAGTCGTTGGACCAGAGACTACAAGAACAGGTAGATACCCTGATATTCAGGGATGTTTCTTCCCTTGCTAGTGTGTGTTATTTCTTACTATTTTGGAAGAAAACCAGATAGATCTGTCAGATGTGGTAGCATTCCCCACATGCAGTGCACTTGTATGTCTTTATTTTATTTTATTTATTTATTTATTTATATCCCCATTTAGGTGATGAAGAGATGCATATTACAGTAAAAAGAAAAAATACTGTGACTTTACTTTTTTTGACATTCATACCTTGCAGATGTTTACCTTTAGTGGATATCTGTTCTGGGGGTAGTAGTCTGTTGATGAAAAAAAGGATATTTAGGTGATCACAGTAAATTGATCATTACTGTGGCTTAGCAGGGGTGCAGGTGGTGTTTGAGAGCTACAGGTTGAAATACATTAATGTGCATATTTGTTCCTTCACTTTTATCACAACGTAACAGTACATGGGTACACAGAAGGTTAGATGACTACTTTTTTTTTTTTTTTTTTGAAGGGCAGATCCTGAGACAGGGTATGTTCAAATGCTTGGGGCAGTTATAAGATCCAGCTTGCCAAGTGGTAGTGTATGTGTCTGAGCAGTGTAGGAAATTCATTACTGAGGCCCATATGCCTTTCACTTTTTTCATATTCACACATCAGGAATGAGCACAGAAAGTGTCTTGTGTTAGAGGCAGGCTGTATATGAAAGCAGAGGACAATTATAAGACTAATGCAAAACAACCATTCACACAGGCATTTGGGGGAGGGGACACCTATACATATGTAAGAGCAACAGGTTGAAATACATTACAATGTCTTTTTTTTTTTTTTACTCTTGTCACGATCAAACTTCCAAAGTGTACACAGAATTTATCTATCTTTTGGAGTAGAAGTAAGAAGGCATGTTATATGTGAAAGCAATAGATACTTTGATTACTGTCAAAAAATATGTTTTTTGGGGGGCAGTGAACACATATAATAGCAGCAAGTTGAAAAATGTTACTGTAGCTGCTATGTGTTTTAGTTTCTTCTCAGTGAGTCAGTAGGTGTATAGAGTATAGCCATCCTTTCTTGTGACTGGAGATGTATGAAAGCATAAGGCAGTTATAGGATCACTTCTGAATGACTAGTGGTATGATTTTCTTGGGTCAGTATCTAAAAACAGTAATGTGGACATTATAGGAGACCCCTTTCTATTTGGATGGTATCCATCCAATATGAGCTGAACTTGGTGATTGTATTGTTTAGAAAAATGGTAAAGACACAAGCCATGTTTTAGTGTTCACGTTATTACTTTATAATATTGTATCCTATACGGCACAGTTGTTTGTAGATTTAATTCATAACAAACGTGTGTATTTTTTACTTTTCCTTACAGAAGAATATTATGTACTATATAAACTGAAAAGTATATTTTACTTTTGCAGCTTAAGAGTATTTCAGTTCTATGAGTTCCGCCTGTTTGGGGAGTGTTTGTGAGGCAATGACATTTTGCCGTCATTGCATTGGTCAGCGTCAAGTTTAAATCTTATGTGCTTCTCTACTATGATGTTTTGTACTGTAAAAAAAATACTTAACTTTTGCATAAGAATAATTAAGTTTTCTTATCAAGAGTTTTCTTCTGAAGTATTGAAGTGTTAGGTTTGCATGTGTGTTTGTCTTCATCTTAAAATGTTAACCAGAAGTAGAAGCATACCTCATAGCAAGCCTTTGAGTCTCCCAAAAAAGATTCAGAGCTCTGTGCTACCCACAGTATCCAGTTTGGAAAGAACAGCTGTTTAACTTTTGCATCAGTCTTGGATTGTTCAGTCAGCTCTTTTATCAGCATTACCACATATGAACTTAAAACTCTCACAAGCAAAAACTCAGTAAGAAACAGCAGCAAGGTAATATTCAGAATTTTTTCCTACCCACTACTGTTACAGTAAACAAATAAAAAGGCTAAAGCAATTCCAGAAGCAAATTACATCTGGCGCTGCCTTTGCTTCTGTTTCTCTTCTTGCATCTGGTTATTTAATAGGCTGTTATGGGATGAAGAACTTGAATGTGTTTGTTAATATTAGCATAACTTCCCATTCGGATGACAAGAAAGTGATGACTGATAGTGGTCCCCCGTTTGCTGGAAAAGAAAAATTCTCTCACTCTAGTCCTCCTTACTGCCCTCAATGTTTACTGGATGTTTCCTGTAGTACAGCTACAGAAAATTATTTCAGATAATAGACTGAAATATGATGCAGCATTATGTCAGTTTTTTAAGTACAGATGCATCCCTAATCAAAACACTTTGGATAAACTGAGCTATGGAAGGACAAAGGTAAAAATTATGGGAGGACAAAGGCACAAAAATAGAGACATTTTAAATATTTAGGTTATAATCATAGGAAGTTGCTAGAATAAAAGGTGTTGCATTGCCATGCTTTTTTCTGAAGCCTATGTAGTCTAAAACTCAAATGTCTCTCATTGCTTAGTGACTTCAGTCCTCAATTTCCAGAAGACCAGAAATTGTATAAGGAATAGACCAAAAATATAAGGCAAAATCTGGACATTCTGTTTAAATCTGGACAGTTGAGAGATATGTTGCGCACACTTCAGAATCCTCAACAAAACTGAAAATTCCATCATAGGCACAAGATATTATAATAAAACTGGATTCCTTAAACTCTGCCTTAGCAACTTTATCTCAGATAAGTGGCAAATGTTAAGCAACAATTATTCCAGCAGAAAACCAACTTTCTAAGCTGATGGATGATCAACTAAAATTAGATGCAGACCTTTTTTTCATTGGTTAATAATTTGATAATTTGGCTACTGGATCCATCCCTTGGACCCCTACTTTTCTCTGTTTACACCAATAATCTAGCCTCTGCCACCAAACATGGCACACTCATCCAATACGCAGATGACTCGACCATCATCTGCTCAGCCCAGTCCCTACCCAAACTGCAAAAAGTCACACAGGAAGCCTTTTCCTCTGTTGAAACATGGTTATCCGATGCCCAATTAATACTCAACCCAAACAAAACTAAACTACTCATCTTCCAACCCACCAAACATACTCAAAACAACTCTCACTTTAACATCACAGCAAAAGACAACACCACTATATACCCAACTGAACACACCAAATTGCTAGGAGTGGAAATAGACAATAAACTAAAATTTGACATTCACATATCCATGACCATAAAAAAAGTCCACAAAAAACTAGGAGCATTATACAGAAATAAACAATTTCTCACCAAAGCAGCAAAGATTTCAATAGCAAATTCCCACCTTATCTCCACCCTACTTTATGCCTCTCCAGTATATACCAACCTAAGGCAATGTGATCTAAACAAGCTAGAGACCTGCTACAACAAAATCGCCAAATTCGCCACAGGGGCATCCTACCATAGTCACCACTGTCTCTCACTTGCTGAACTGGGCTGGCTTGAACTCCCTCACCTCCTTCAGTGGTATCAACTCTCACTCGCCCACAAACTAGTAAACCATCCACTAAATGTCCCATCCCTCCAGAATCTACTCCAACCCTATCGCACCACCAGACCACTAAGATCCAGCAACAAAAATCACTTGCAGATCACTAAAGCCAATAACTCTGCTGGTGAAGCACTATTCTCTTGCGCCATAGCCAAATTATGGAACTCACTCCCACCCACAATTACCTCCGTACCACCATGCACCAACTTCAAAACTTTATTAAAAGCGCACCTAAAAACATGCTGGCTATGCCCTTGCAACTCCCTCTCTAATATCATCCACCCCATCCAACTACTACCTTTCTTTCACCTCCACTAACTACCTTGATGATAGCAAGCTCAGATGCTCATAAGCCTAGTACTTATTATACAGCAGGAACTTCTCATTGTTACATTTGTTAATGCCTGTTATGTACTTCACAGATAAAGATTCTAGTTGTCTACTGATGTACTATGTTCTTCATCTGTAAATATGTTGTAAGTAATTTCTATGTTAAATTGTTAATCGCTATGTAATCCAATGTAACTACTGTGTGTTTATTTTACTGTGGAGCTTTTCTCCCCAGGCCTCCGCTGAAAATGGACCCACGTCCACTTGGACACTCCCGGTCAACAAATTTAAATAAATAAAAAATAATAAATAAATAAAATACTGAAGGTAAAATTCTTAAGGACTCTAACCTCTTTACAAGACCAGTTATTAAACCTTCATTTGAGAGCCAGAAGACTAAATTTAAGATTTATGGTGTTACCAGTACTTCTGGATGATAAAAAAAAATCAGCAGAGGAGTCTGTAAAAGGAAATCATTTCAGTCTTCATAGTAAAGGCTAAATTGCCTGCAATTTCATCTGTTTCTCTGGATGTTGTCTTCAGAGTCGGCCTTTGAGTTCCAAATATGAATAAAGGCAAACCAAAAGATAGTTCTTATCTTTTTTACCCTACTTATAGGGGTCTATATTATATTCTCGAAAGCCGACAATGTCGAATCTGACATTGTCAGCACGGGAATATCGAACGCTCAGAATCTCGAGCGTGTAAACAGAAGTCTCCATAAGGGGAGATTTCCATTTACTGCAATGTAGTACGGTCTCGGAGTTGGTATATTTAAGTAGCGGGGGGCGTTTTCCTTTTTTTTTTTTTTTTTTTTTTTAAGTTAGATATTTGAAGACATTGACCATATGTTGTTCGATGTTTTCAAACATCGATCTTATAATATAGACCCACTTATACACTACAATACATCTGTTACTAGATCAAAGTTAATCAGGGGATATCCTATACTAATTCTCACCTTTCCCTTTTACTGGACTAACTATGCCTTTTCCTAATGGCCTATAACTTTTAATGCCTATTAGAATTGTTATTATCTGTTACCTATGTGTTATACACAAAGTTATGACTACCCCGTTTATTATCTGTATGAGTGCAGTTTTTATTACAATATTTTCTATGTTATCTAGTTAACATTCTATACCAAGATAATACTGTACAATGTTATTCATATGTAAGATTGAGCTTTTCTCCCCGGGCCTCCACTGTAAATGGGCATGTATCCAGTCGGAATTTCCCAGTCAACAAATGTAAAATAAAATAAATAATAAAATGCATCTTCCAGTGCTGTGCTCAACTCCTATCTCTTAGATGCTTGTTAATAGTAATGAAAACTATAGTTTATTATATTATTTGCTTCATATTTTATGTGTTATATAGAGCCATTCCGTATATGAAGTCCGGCTTTGTGAAAAGGAAGACTAAGGTTTATGTTTTGTTGAATACCACTTTTAATTAGTTTCATTGTAGTTGAGTTTTTGTTCACTGCACAAATTTATTACGCACCTTTTGCTGCTGTTTTGCTACCATGTTTAAGTGGTGTGTGGAGGCTAATTTTTTAAATTCTGATGGTTTACTCTTTGCTGCCTTGGTTTACTTAGTTTTTAGGTTTAACGTACATTGAAGTTAGATAATGTTTTTTCATGTTGGAGTGTTGGGATTGAACTTGTTAGACAATACATGTAATAGAGCTTGATGAAATAGTAAGCTGTAATTTGTTGTAGATTTAATGAGCTGTTTTCAACTTTTTTTTAATTTGATGCTTTTTTTGGTTAGTGTTTTTATTAATTTAATTTGATACGGCATGTGTTAGTGGTGTATGTATTCGGTGCTTACTTATGCATACGAACAAATGAGACATTTGTGTAACAGCATTCCAGGATGCAATAAAGAGGCAGCTTGCTATGAGGTAAATATTAGATTATATGTAGTGCACTACAGAATAAAGTGAATCAGATTATATCTGACTATATGTATGAACATACTGCTTTTCCCTGTATAAAACTAGTATTTTTAATCTAAGTTGTTTTATCAGGTATCATGATTTTGCTTATTTCTTTTTGCATTTTCAGTACTAGGGCTTTGTCTGCAAGATTCTAGCAATTATGTATTTCCAGTTTGGAAAACAGTATGGTTTCAAGCACAGAATGATGTATAATTATTGCACAGTGGTACCAAGGTTCCGTTGTTTCCACAGCTTTCAGCAACAAATATCTTATGAAAAAACAATGCATACTATGAACAATGTTCTCTTAAAAAAAAAAAAAGTGTAGCTTATTTATAAATTTTTGTAAATAAGCTGCAATTATTTTAGAGAAAGTTTTATGTGGTACACCTTAATGGTTCTTTTTTACTTGATACATGTACTATTTCTGAAACTTTGGCATTAATAAATAGCTTAAGCAGTAAACAAAGAAAGCTGGGCATTGGGTAAGACCGCAATCTTTGGCAGATACAAGTTCCTTTCTGTCTGCAGAAAGTTTGTGTCACTTGTAACAGTGTAGCATTTGGTACAAGTACTTCTTAATTCTGATTATTTTACCCTCTCTCTTTTATACTATAGTGTTCTTATTTTTTTTTTCATTTTACTTTTTCTTGTAGGTTGTTGTGCCATGTTGGGGCCCTAGTTTGTCTTCAAGATCACTATGCATACCCAGTTGTCTGGACAGTGACAACACATTCATATGCTGCCTGAGAATGCTGATACTGAGGAAAATTGTCAGAGATGTCATGCAGTTGGACACGCCATCCCTAAAATCATTCTCGAAGCATAAACACAGGATTGCCAACTTGTGGTTCACATGACAGTGGGTCATAGTGGGGTCTGGTATAGACCGCAACCTATTGTATAACATTACTTTTTGAGCAAAAATCTATTAAGGACAGTCCTCAAGTGCAATTCACCTTACATACTAGATTCTGATATTGACAGGTTGTCTCATCACAGGAGTTTCTGCAAACATGTGGGTACTGATGGTTCTAGATGCTGAACAGTCGACATGATACAGATGGAGTTTCTTTCCCTGGGGACTGTGGCTGACACTAACCTCCATCTTGGACTTTATTCACTATAAAATACCGAACAAGTTCATAGATACTGTCCTTGTGCTGTGTGGAAATCCCCAAACATATTAGTCAAAAGTAATGCTGCTGTTTGTTTTCTTTGGGTCAGGCTAGTGTTTTGTCACTTTCTGGTTTTATGCAAGTTTATGTAGGAGAAATTGTAGCAGCTGAGATGCAAATACACAAGTGTCACAGCAGAAACTGTAGAAGTCGACATGCACACACACAGATGCAGCACTAGAAATTGGAACAGCAAACATGCAAACACACAGACACTGTAGTAGAAATTGTTGTAGCAGAAAAGACATGGATGCCGCACTAGAAATTATAGTAGCAGATATTCAAACACTCAGATGTTACAGTAGAAACTGTAGTAGCAGACATGCATATAAATACACCCACACTGGCAACAGGATCAAAGTAGACGCATGCATATGAATCATTTGGAAATGGATAGCACTTGTCATATAACTTCTACTACTGCCTGCTGAATGACAAGGTAGTAGAATTTATTTACTAAGAAGTGTACTGAAGGCAAGAAAGAAGTAAGGGAACAATGACTGTGCAGCATCACACACACAAACACATGCATAACAGAGGTGATTGCCAGTGGTGGAATAAGTAATATTCAAAACTGCAAAGTTATTCTCTCTCTCTCTTTCTGTTTCTCTCTGTCTTGCACTTTCACCCCCTCCCTCACATTATATCTTGAAGGAGAAATTACTGAAGTACAGTGTTATTTCTACTTCTTGAATTTTTAATGCTTTTTTCACCTAGCTTAGACACATCATCACCATCCCTACTCCCCTCACCCAAAAAAAAAATCCTACACATCTTATGGGTTTGCTACACATTTTTGTACATCTAGAGGCATGTCACAGATAATGCTTAGCCTCAGCATTTTTATTTTGTGACCCATTTTGATCTGGGGCCATTGGCATCATTATTTAGGTGGCCTCAATACAAGCCTAGGACATAGATGTCAAAGCAGTAATACTCTAAGGCTTCAGGGAAATCTAAATGTTCGTTATACTGGCTTGATTCATTTTCTTTTGAATGTATGTGCATTACTGATGCATAGTTTTATGCAGGTTCAACCATTTTTGATTTTAAGCTTGATAAAAATGTAGAAAGTCCATAGAGGTTTAAGAAATAGACACTTAAATCCATTTGCATGTAGCTGTACACCATTAGGCAAAAATGTACAACTGATTAGAAAGCAACTGTGATTCAGTATTGTTTGTATGACACTACCACCTGGAGCTTGTTTTAGGGTTTAATAGCTTGATGCTACTTAGGGGGACTCGTGAGCATGTGACATTAAGCCATTTTAAGCGGGCATTCTTTCCTGATCATTTATAAGTTTGAGAGAGCGCGAGAGAGAAAGTGTTGTTAGGAAAGGAAAGTGGGTCAATAGACTTAAACTAAACATCATTTTAAATGTGGCTGCATTTACCCCGATTTTATTATCTTATTAGTGTTTTCCTGAGCTCCATGTCACTGACATCAGGCTTCCCAGGATGTCTATGCCAGGTACCCAGTTAGTTCCTCCACAGTGAACCATAGCTGGTCTGTGGGCATGGGCAGCATCATATTTGATTCTGTACCAAGTGTGCAGCTAATGAGATGCAAAACACAGAAGCAGTTGCAGGGAGAAGCAGTTGCAGGGTTTTCCCTACGAACAAATTCCAGTGATAGTACCCATGTACATATAAGATCAACAGGCAAAAGAGCAAGGCTGAGGTCTGGTTCTATAGTTCATAGGGATGACCCTTGTTTGACTAGTTACATGGGAGCTCGAGGGAATGGGACAGGAGGTTGAGGGTGAGTGGCTGGCATTGGCTCACCATTCCTTGGAGGTGGTTCTAGCTTGTTGCATAGGTAACGCATAGAGGAAGCAATGGGTAATGCACCCACAAAGAAGGAAACTAAGTACATGCTGCTGGCTGTGTGCTGCATACACCATGAGGTTGTGTGTGATTGCATGCATTGTTTCCAGAGTTTGCTGCAATTCTGGAGCTCAAGACAATAGTTGTGGGGTGCAGGGCACTGGGGGAAGGGCTTGATCCACATTACCACCAGATTCTTGACTATCATGGGAGGATGAAGCTAGTATGTCCATACCAGACAATGAGTTGATCAGAGGCTGGGACAGGTATGAATGGGCTGTAGGGTTCTTCTTGGACTGAAAGGGTCCCAGTGTATAGTGTCCCCTTTTGGCTAATAGTGAGCCTTCCTTCTGGTTCAAATCTCATCCCTTAGTGGTGGAAGAAATTGGTTAATTGACTACAAATGGTGAAGGTATGAGGTTATTCAGGTGGATGACTAGAAAAGAAAAACACACACTAGTTTATATATTTGTTAGACTGTCATTCAAAGAATGTTTGTGTTCACTTCTGTTCTCTTTGTCATCGCTCTCTTACTGCCTTGCCCATGAATGATTAAAATACAGCAGTTAATAATTTTAATTGACAACAGTCTGTATGTTTTTAAATCACCTTGACATGAACTGACAGAGTTACCACATTTCTCTTTCTGATGCAGTAGTTGATTTCTCTGTGTTCATATCAGTACAAGGCCTCAGAAGTAAAACTCAGCCAGAGTCATTTGCTTTGTAATAGCAAAAAGTGCTGTTATCTAATAAGTTGTTTGCTTAAACTCAGAGCAATTCTCACATTAATTTCATCTGCCAGTCCACTCTTTACATTTGAGTCTCTGTAGTTTTCACTGCCTCATCAGTGCAGTATTTTGCAATCAAGTTCTTATGTATAGTGCTCAGGTGGCTTCTGTCATACTCTAAGAACTATGCAAGACAGTATGCTTTTAGAAGAATGCCACAGAGATGAAAATTTGCACATTTCTAAAACCAAAGGAACAGATGTCTAACCTAGTACTCTTACATAAAATAGTTTTTTAAAGCGTTTGCTTTCTGTGTCATCTGCCTTTAAGAAATTGTTCATTTGTAACAGCCGCTGTCTTTGTAAATGTTCAGAAGTCACAGCTTTATTCTTTCAGGAGAGTGGCAAAAAACTTCTGTAATGCAGTATTTCATCTCCTTTTCACCTTATTGCTTCAGTATTTTATTTCTTCTGTAAATCATTTAATATTGAAGTAATCTGTATGAAACAGGCATATTTGTTTCTCAAAGTTCCATCTATTTTGTTGCTGTACTAAACCACTGCATCAGTCACATTATGGCTAGCCCAAGAACGCTGAACAGTAGTGTAACAACAAATGTTCAAAGCCTAACACAATCATTGAGCTAAAGAAATAGATGAACATTGAGGAGTAGAGGTACTTCACCGGGTTCCTAAACAAATGAATTTAGTATTATAAGAGCTTGACTCTGCCATGCTGTAAATGTTGTGAATTGTGGTGGAGTTATTTCTGTGATGTTATAAGGAGATTAATTCTAAGGACAGAATAAAAGAACTTGTGGATTGCAGACCACAGCATTTCAAAGTGGCTTTCCCCTGTGGTAAGCCACTAAGGTGCAGAGTCGTTGTACATATATCCATAGTGATGAAATAAACTAGGTGTCTAGATCAGCTTACCTGCACCAGTAGTCTAGTATTGTATGTCTAATTGCTGCATTGAAAAGGCCACTGACATCACAACATGTGGGGATTTAGACAGAAGTTGATGGTGCGTTCCATACATTGCTGGGAAAGGGGGTCCAGATTTACATCAGTTATAGAGAAGGCACACTGCTGTAGATAAAAGGGGAAGGCAGGTAACAAGCTTTGATTGCTGACAGGGACAGCATAACTGCTGACAAGCATGGTTAGTTTTGTGGGAACATGTACAATTTCTGCCAGGGTAGGTTAGAGGATTTGGTGTGATAGTTGCACATGTTCTATGTAAGATTTAGGGTTGGGAGGAGAACCTCCATACATTGGCAAGCTAGCAAAGGGGAAAGCACCACTGGCAAAGGGCAGGTCAATGAACCGTATCCCTAGAGCATAGTCTGCCAGACTTTTTCTATGGGTAGCTAAATGTAAATAAATCACACAAGTCCTCCAGGGCCATGGCTTCATAAGGATGTATAGACAATGGTGGACTGATAGATCTATTACTTATTGCTTGAGTGTCAGTGGAGGTATACAGTGGTTGACATTCTGCCATGGTTATGCAAGGTTTTGTGGATTTGTTAAGTCCTGGTTTCAGTGTATTTTGTACAGATTTCCAATTCTACTCTGTTAGGCAAGGAGGAGATGAAATACAAAAAAAAATGCTTTCAAGATGTAGGCTGGGCTGAACTGTTTTTAAAGGTTTCATTTCTCAGTGTTTTCATTTTGGCATAGTCAACAGCTCTCTGAAATGTAGTTATAATTCGGGTTGCGGAAATCAAGTTTCTTGCTGCAGGGTGAGATTAAATTAACGATGGGTCATTCACCCTGAGCAGGTCTGTGTATCTGAATATAGTGGTTGTTGCTTCCTTTGACCCTGACAGAGGTCCAAAGCCAGACGTTCACTCACTAGTATCACAAACTGGAAGCCAAAGTAGCTACACAGTACTGTTTCAGTGGAAACTTTTAAAATGTCTTCTGGGAAGACGATACCATGTCTATTGCCTCCATTGTATGCCCTGTTTAAATTTGTATGCTCTCTGTATTGTTTTTATGTTATCTCTCCTTTAGGTGGAGAGGCTAAACCTTTAATAAAATGGTACAAAACTGTTATGCTGTTGTGAAGTTTTTATGAAGATGATTATTGTATTACCTTATGCTGAAATGACTGACTTTAAGACAATGACTTAACTTTGCAGATTGTATGATATTTATGCATTTTTTAATTATGTGTATTGTATCATTGTGTGTGTTGTTAAACTAATCTGTTAGAAGACAAAGATGTAATTAACAAATATCAACAAATGATAGGAGCATCAGCAGAAGCATGGAAGGAAACGTGAGAGTCCTAGTTAGTCATTAATCAGGTAAGTAGGCCTTGTGAATTTCGTTTCTGATATTTACTGTTTAGTATTCCAGTAATACATGTGTTTGCCGAAATGTAGTGTATGCTTTTGCAGTAATATTAGCATGACATACACAGAACAGTATGCAGCCTCTTAAACACAGAGGCAGACATATTTACTAACGTGAAAGTAAAGTGAAATAATAGACACGTTACTTTGTCAAGATATATAATTTTACTGTGGAAGGCACATTATGAATAATACCTGCCAATCAAGTGTTTTTTTTTCCTAAAAAAGTAAACTGTGTTCTTGTATTGCTTTGATTTGTAAATAACATGGTTATGTTTGTACTGATGACTGGGTTTAGAAAAGTAAGGGTTCCATTTCCTTGAGTAAGTGGACTGTAGCTTGAATGTAGTATTAATTTCATATACAGATATTCAAAGCATGTTTGCATACATAGTGGGAGTGGGGGCAGTTGTATAGATTTTACAGTATGAGCCAATTTGGGGGTGTGGGCAAACCTTTTGAATCTTTGCTTCTGATTACTTCTCTGAATTTTGCAGGGTTTTTTATTCTTTGAAGTGGATGTAAAAGATCAGGTTGTAAAGACTAGGATAGGGGAGCTTTGACCTCCTCATTTAGACTCCCTTTCTCCTCAACCATACTTCCCAATTACTTAAGCTGTTAGCATGTTCCACTGTTTTCCCTTCTTCCATCTAAGTTGACAGTTTCTTCTGGCTTCCCCCATTTGCTAACATGACCACCAGAGAGTGTTGTCTTCACTCAGTTTCATCCTGTGTACCTTCAGTTTTGCAGTATCCAAAGGAAAAAAAAAATCATTTTAATTGCAGTAGACGTTGCCTCAGAACAAAGCCAAGCAAAGCAGGATTGCCATGTTAAGAGAGAGACATATGGTTACACTGTCACAAAATGATGTAAAAACAATGACTTCATGTGCCTATATTTTTCTAACCTTTTGATTTTATAGGATGTTAGTGTTTGGTGGTATCTTCCACTGACTGCAAAACAGTATACTGTAGAAAGTAGCTAAGCCTGCCCTACTCAGTACATTTTTAATAAATACTTTTAAGCTTCTCTTCGGCTATTCTCTCACCTTTTATAGAAATTGCATGACCTGCTGATGAAAGCAAGGAGTGAGAGAAAAATCTGGTGAAAAACTGATCTGGAAAAGAGATGTCTGGAAATGTTAAGTCTGAAATCGCATAACTTCTCGATACAAGGAAATGAGATAATTACCATAAACAAGAAGTCACATAATTTTGCTATTTGAACTAATTTTCTTCTTAATGGCTGCTGCCACAGAAGTATTTAGTTGTGGACAAGCGAGCCATTAAAATGCACTGAGAACTGATGCTGACATACTCTATTTTCTTGCACTGCTTGGTTCCAGCTAAAATAATGATTTTCTTATAATTATCAATAACAGAAATGAGCAACAATGATCCATACTCTCTCCAAAGCATATCTGGATTTAAATCTTAATTGCAGTTGTGTTTCTTATGTAAGAGAGCATGTGACGAACATCTGGCCTTGGGTCAGAGCCTGTCTAGTACCAATGAACTGATGAGTGTCACCATTTTAGAAAAAATATGAAGGGATAAAAAAATCTTCCGTTCTGTAGCTTATGTGGGATTATGCTGGAATATGATTTTAACACAAGATTGTATAATTAATGCCATATTTTTATCTTTGTTTGCAGCAGCTGTTTTAATTTTATTTCTACAGAATAGTTATGAAGTCATTAACTCTTCCATTTTTTACATAGTTATTGATCAAAATGGAAAAAAAGGAATGAATAAGTGAAAACTTTTTATATACGTTGCAATATTTGTTTTTAGCACATCAGCTGAGTTGAAACAATCTGACTGATAGGTGTTAGCTGCAACATCAGCTGCTTAAATTTGGAAGGCAAATCCAAGCAACGCTGGTCTGACAATGGAGCTGGAGTGCATGTGGAGCAGGGAATATAAGGAGAAAAGTGTCGTAACACTTGACATGCTCATGCCATACTGCATACATCTTTTGAAAAGGAGCAATGATACAAAATGTCCTTGCACTGAGGAATGACAGTGATTTTTTTCCTGCATCATCCCCTACTTGTAGTACTGTCTGGCCTCATTTCATGCTTTGTGCTGAAGGACTGTGTGACATGCCGTCTTTACCCTGTACCAATCAAGGAGCCTCAGTCCTCACACTGACACTGGTGAGAGACTGCCACTAAAACAGGAATGGATTTAAACAGTATTTCAAATGCAGCTTTCTACAGCAAGTGCAGTTTCCCCCAAGAACACTTCCAAGTGACTGGCACACCAACACCCGGGTATTTGATTTTCTCACACAGACACACACACACACACACGCACGCACACGCACACACACACACGCACACACACACACGCACACACACACACACACGCGCACACACACACACACACACACACACACACACACACACACACTCTCTCTCTCTCTCCTGGGAAATTCTGGCATGGATTTAGTTGCTGTGCTCCCTTATGCTAGACAATAAGGTAAAGATGCTGCCACCAGCCAATTACTGTCAGCCTCTTAAAAGGGTATTCAATTATACTGAGTAAAATTAATACTAACATAAATGGTAGAGCATAACCCAAGCAGCAAGGCATTTGAGTGGCCAAGGTGTCACTAGAATAAGCACAAGTACTCTCAAGATGTTAAAAGTAATCTCTAAAAGATCAGCCACAATAAAAGATATGAAAATATGTAATTATTTATTTTTATTTGTTTTACATTTGACTACTGGGAAAGTCTACTGGATGCATGCCCTTTTTCAGTGGAGGTCTAGGGAGATAAGCTCCATATAGTACATACATTTTAACAACATTTGATTAGAATTTGCAACACAGCATGATACAAATACTAGATAGCAGAGTTTAAACAATCAGGAACCTATATATTAAGTAAGTAATCAGTTTTAATACAAGAACATAGGGTAGCGAAACATAGCTAATAACAACATGAAATCTTAATTTCTATAAAGAATCAGAATGAGAAATGAACGGCATTTACAACCTTATACAATTTCTGTGTAGGGCTTACATGGTTATTTATAGGTTAACTGTTCTTATTTGTCATCAGAGCTAACTGATCTGTAGTAAGCGTGGTATTAGTATCAGTGTAGTAGAGGTATTGGTGTTGTCTGAGAGAGGTGGTTTAGTCAGCAGCAGAGCAAGGGCAGAGCCAATTGTTGTGTAAGTGAGTTTTTAGTATTTTTTAAATTGGCACCGGGCTGGATTAGATATAATGTTATGTGGTAGTGCAGTCCAGATTTTGCCTATGTAATTTGAGAAAAGGGATTCTCCAGTTATGTTTTTGGTTGTATTGATCTTAATGTGGGGGTTGTTGGTGGAGCATAAGAGTTCTAGCAGTAGAATACGGTTGAAGTAATTTTTGCAGGGCAGGTGTTTTCTCAGGTTGATAGTTTTTATGGGCCATAGTTAACTGGTGAAAGAGAAGGAGTTGGGGGTGTTCCAGCCCGTTAAATTTAGTGATGTACAGTGGTGTGATCTAAGTATTGAGTTTGTAGCATATCTGCTAATTTTGTTGCAACAGGATTCAAGTTTTGCTAACTTAGATTTTCTTAGATTTGTGAGTATGGAAGATGCATAGAGCAGTGTAGTGATCTGGTGAGATTGGGCAATAGTAGCTTTAGTGTTTTTTTGTAAAGTAGTGTTTGTTCCTATACAGCATTCCAAGTTCCTTATGTACTTTTTTTTACCATTTGGGATATGCAGATGTCAAATGTTATGTTGTAATCAATTTCAACTCCTAGAAGTTTAGTGTGAGGTGAGGGGGAGTTGATAGTTTTATTAAATGAAATAATGTTAAATGTGGTAGTGGATACAACTGATTTAGTGGGTTGGAAAATCATGAGTTTGTTTTTTGGGGGGTCCGGAATTAGTTTGGAGTTTTAACCAGGTGTCTACTGCTAGGAAGGATTGTTTTGTTAGTGTTTGAAATTCCTGTATGGTAATAGCATCACATATCACTGTCTAATCGTCTGCATATAGGATGAGCGAGGCTTGTGGGGTTGAGGTATGGAGGTTGTTTGTAAATACTGAGAAGAGTAGGCTGCCTAAAACTGAGCCTTGTTGGGACTCCTAGTGTCACTGGGAGAAGAGGTGATAGTCTTTGCTGCCAACATACTGCTTGCTAGTACCAAGTTAGGTAGTTCTGGAACCAGGCGAGGGTAGATTGACATAAGGTTAGCTCAGAGAGGACGTTTAGAGGTTTATTATGTGATACTATATCAAAGGCTTTTGATAGGTCTAGGAAGAGTATAATTAATATAAAGTAGAAAACATGAAAATATTAAATAGTTAAGTGCAATAAAAAGAGTTTCAATCACAGGAGAAATAAAAAAATAACACAGTTGGACAGACTCAAGCAGATGCAGAAAAACAATATTTAGCTGATCTCACTGTAATTCCCGTCTAAAGAAGAACCATTCCCTATCTCACTTAATACAGCAAGGTGAGATTAGATGCTGAGTTACTTCCACAAGGCAAGGTGATGTTCTTCCCACTTCCACTGATCTAACTGAACTGACTGTGATAACTGTCATAGATTTTTATATCGGGTTCCAAAGAAAACAAAACCAGCTCATCTGTGAATTCATTCCCTCTGTGCTGGTTATAGAGTGACATTGCATTTGATCACATGACTCTGGTAGAGAACAGACTCAGAGGTTTTCTAAAAATCTGATGCAGTATTTCAAAAATGTATAGAATTTTTTAAACATAAACATTCAGTTATAATAACACTGCTGATACATTTTTTAACAAAAGCATCAGTACAAGTCAGTGTGATAGTCAAATGACAGAAAACCATCCACAAAACTCCAGCCAACTAGGCTGGCATAGATGGCAGTACCTCACAGATTATATGCTGTGCATCACTAGTGGGAATCTGTGAGATGTAGCTGTGCCAGCACTGGCATAGGAGGAGAGAGGGTAGTAACTGGTACTGAAAAAGGGAGAGTAGAATTTGAGAAGACCAATCCATACTCTATCATTTGGAACTTCATTTCATTGGAAACAGAGAAATACAGTGAGATCAAGTGGGCTGCCTATCAGAAATGTGAGACTCAGCAATGTGAGTCGAGACATTTCAGAAATTAAACTGCAATTCAGGCTAAACTTGTTGCGCAGTTTGCGTTCTTGCAGGCAGTCTCCATCTTTCATAAGCTGAAGCTCTTGTATCACCCTAGGTCAGAGTAGGTTGAGTGTTTGGAGGTACTGTGACTTTGGACTTTGTATGTATTTTATTTGCACTTACAGATGCACTTTTCTGAGGATTGCACTTATAGTGATCAGGTTAACTGGTGTTTTATTATACAAGGAAATGTTGACAGTTTTGGGAGACTGGTAAATAAAAATGCTTATTATTACAGTTGATGGTAGAAGCTGCAACTGTCTTCCATTCATTAATTTCCTCCCCGATATATAATGGACAATTCTACCACCCACTGATGTGAATTGCACTTCATTTGGGACATAAAACCCAGTATTCTGCACAGAGTTCAATAGCAGGACTGAAGGATAGTGTTTTATTTAAAAGCAAGTTCAGTCTGCATATATACATAGTTATCCAATTTTAAGGATTCATTTGTATTACTTCCTCCTTAAATGCAAGCATCCTACTTGATAAAAAATATCCTTTACTTCATCTTGCTAATGGTGCACTTAAGAGTGAAAGCAAGTACACACAATGTAGTGTGAACGTATAGCCAAGATATAAGGGTGTGTTTTATGTACTACTGCATCATGATGTCATCAATATGTACTGCACATATACACACCTTTATGCAGTATATTGTGAAGTCATCCATGCTGACTTGCAACATTGCATGGAAGTATATGAAGTGTGGAGCTCAATAAATAAAATGAGCTATTTTGAAGTGGTATGATGATGCCTTTTAAAATTATGCTTTTGCTGTTGAAGTGACACCCCGACCCCGTGTGGAAAAAATTACAAAAGGGGATTGTAGATGGATGGATGGACTGAGAGTAGTTCATATTTCACCCATGGGGGCTCGCACTCTTTAAGTAGAATATAAATTATCAATTCCATAGAATGGGGTTTTGCTTCAGTAGTCCCATACATTTAATAGGGAAGAAGTACATTCTGTTCTGCCCAGATGAAAAAAAACTTACTAGTTTTTCAAACAAGAAAAATGCTAGTTTTAAACAGATTCTTTGTGCGTAATATAAATGTCAAAAATGAAAGACATTTCTTTACCACTGTTGAAAACTGCTATGCAACATTACATGAAACTGACTGATGTACTAAAACAGCTGCACTGGGTTACATTTCTTTAGTGATACAGTATAATGGTGACAATCACACATTTCTTGTTGTGGTTTTGCTTAGCAATAAGCCCGTTAAGGAAGGCTGATGTGTTAGCAGTAAGTAATTATCTTAGTTTTACCATGTTGGCAGCAGGATAGGGCTGAAGTGTTTCACATTCTGAGCTATCATCAAGTAATGAGCTCATACATATCTTCAAATGGTGTGAAAACTCATGCATGCAGCAGTTTGATATGAAATAGTCTCAAATGCAGATCACCGAGAAGTGAGTAGATAGCACTGGTGTGGTTATAGGGCAGCATTACAGCATTACAAATTTTATTAATGCATTTACTTAATTTTTATGGAACCCGTTCCCCTCATGCTGTCAAGCCCCTTATCCACGGGACCCATTTATTTCTCCCTACTTAATGGATGCTGCAGGACATCAAGAGGAAGAGGTAAGAGCCAGAGAGTGTAGTAATCACCCAGCAGGGGCTTGGAGATATTTTTTGACTGAATGTTCCTATGTGCCTCCCCTGTCAGCTGATGGTAATATTTAGGGATTTGATGTGTTAACTGGAGCCAGTTTGCTCAGGAGAACACATGAAAATGCTTAGCTGGTATGTGCCTGCATTCCTTTACATAAAGTGCAGTAGTAGGCTTTGCTCTAGATGGCACTTCGACATGTGAGATATTGAGGTTTCCATTGTCCCAGTGCAAGTCAACACCAGCCACTAATACATGCTTTTACTTAACACTTCAAGCAGACTACCTTGTTGTTTGGGGATTTAACGGCAGCATTGCAGGAAAAACATAACTATATAATATTATAATGTTTCTATTATTTATTACTGACCTCTCCATTTCATCATGGGAAAGCTCACTGTTAGATCTGTTTTAACTTGCAGTAGGGAGGCCAAAATTTCATGTTGTAAACACATTACATAACTCAGAAATAGGCATGTATGAAAACTGCAGACAACCTTACCTTGAAGTATAATTACTATCAGACTCAGCTCTATCTAGTGCCAATGATGGTTTCAGTGGTCCTATGCAGTGAATTTAGCATTTGGGTGCTTTAATTCTGTACTATCTCATATGACTGTGCAGTGGTTAGGCGTCATATATTCCGAAGTTATCTTTGTTTCTTTCTATCTGCTCAAGCAGTTGGCATGACCTCATACTATTCCTCATTTGGAAAGTTCCCACAGTCAAAAGGCCTTTACATCTATAGACTTAAGTGACTACATCAGTTACATTATGCCTCAGGGCTGTCACAGTCTCAGGACTAAGACGGATGTTGTTCTGCATGGGCCTGCATCACAATGCTGACTTTGCCACAACCAGCACTTCAACCTGGCTATATGACAGCATACATGAAACAACCTTGAGGTCTGCATCAGTCTTTTGTCACTTGGCATGGAAGTAGACTAACCGTGGACTCTCACTAAAAGAAAAGATCTCAAGCAAAAGAAAAGGGACCCTGAATCCATGCATGTCTCCACTTCAAAGTCTGTTTTATTTGCAGTGGCCTGACGACTTTAAGAATAAATACCTTTACATAAATATACATGTATTTACTCATTAATCACACACACACACACACACACACACACACACACATACATATACATATGTATTAGTTGTGGTTCTAATGTCTTGAGTTGTATTAATCTTATGTGAAGGACGTTTATCACCCTCAGGCCATAGTTGTAGCATCAATATGCTGATTCACAAAATTTGATATTGTGAATACTCATTGTTTTTAAAAGGCTATTAATGGATAATAGCTTCTGTTCCATGTGACATAATAAGTTTTCTGGGCATCCTGAACTGTGTTGTCCTATCAATATCAGGCCCTGTATTATCTTCCCACAAGGTAGTATTCAGTGCTTTATTGTGCCATTTGTGTCAGGTTTCCACTGTGGATTCTTGCTGTTTATGACCAAACAACGAACCTCCATGAACATCAGGTGTGCACAGAGTGGACATTTTGACATAATAACAATTGTGTTATCTGTTTCCACCATCATTGCTAAACTACTGTTTGTGTTTCTGCATTCATTAATTGCATTATTGTCAGCCATAGAGGAAGTTTTTTCGGCATTATTTGCCACATCCATGTAGACTAGCCTATGCTTCCCATATAGAGATTAGCCAACTGTTTTGTTAATGTACTAGTGTAGTTTTGCTTGGATATTTATAGGTAGTTTGTGTTTGATTTTGATGTT
The DNA here is from genome assembly GCF_019279795.1 of Protopterus annectens. NCBI lineage: Eukaryota > Metazoa > Chordata > Ceratodontiformes > Protopteridae > Protopterus > Protopterus annectens. Next base: position 574,336,930 of record NC_056741.1, on the reverse strand, counting down.
CTGTGTCTAATGTATTGACGCACCATCTGATGCCCTTCCATGTTATTATTGCAGTATTCTTTACAGTAGAGATCCCCTGCCTAGGGCAGCCTGACTTCCCGCGAATATATCAAAGCCTTTAGGTTATAATGGGTACACCATACTTCACATGTATGCTTCTCGTGCATGAAGTAGAGCATAAAGGTGACATCCAAATGTACCATCCTCAGAACTTCTTTCCTGCCAATCCAGCTACCGTCTTCCATAGTTGGTCTGAACGCTTGTTCGTCTGCTGGTTACCAAACCACTTTCAGATAAGTGCCCCATTGGGGTCTTTCGTTTTTCTTATCACTGTTTTGACTTTTTCTGGTTGTTGTTTTCATGTCATCTAGAAAAAGGATATGCCAGTGTTGGAGACAAATTCCCCATAAAGGTCGTCATGAGCAGTGTTTAGTTTGCTTTGATGGTTCCCACGACCATACATCTTTCCTCCTTAATTATTTATCTAGAAAACCAGTGACTTGAGATATTGGTTAGAGACAGTGTGGAAGGATCTTCCTGGCCCAAGGGTCCGCCATCTGCGAAGACGATGACCAAGAAATCTTGATTGGATTCTTTGGCTGTGCCACCTCTGCCAGATGTCTTTCTTGTGGCTAGTCAAAGCCTGGAAGACCATCTGTTTTTTTTTTTTGTCAGATTCCTCTGCTTCGACTGCGTTGTAGTCTGGCATGAATCCAGCTTGATGCACATCCATGGAGGCCTTCCAGATGTCTGCTTTGGATGTTCAGGGAGAACTGGGTCTGATAATTACCAAAGAGCCTAGGGGTGTTTCACAGATTTTAGTAAGGAAAGAGATACCAACTAGAATTACTGAATGTCTTCAGAGATCAGAGCCTCCTAAGACATTTAAGGCTGCCATCCCCTTAAAAAAGAAACAAAAAAACAAGCATACTTCTGCTCCTAAAGATCCTCAGAGTGAATGGTAAAACTTAACTCAAGGCCTGTTTAATGCCCTCATGGCTCTAAAGCCTCCACAAGGAGTGTCTATTCCTGCTTCTCCTTGGTTTTCTACCCCTCTTAAGAGACCTAGTGAGCAAGGTTCCTCTGATTATGATGCAGATTCTGATGAAGAATCCCAGACATATTCTTTTCAGATTCCATCTACCTTGAACTCTTCTTCCTCAGAACCATAATCTATCAGTCCTGACTCTTCCTTTGAAGAGATTTCTTTTGCTGACACTATTTCCAGAATGATGGATTTTTTTAAATGGGATTGTGATCAGGTGTCTGTTCAAAAGCAGTACTATGAGCTTCTACAAAGTCTCCTAGGCCTTCTGCTGTTCTTCCTTTTCTTGCTGCCATGCTTGGATACATTTTTCTCTGCTTCTCAGGCTCCTGATTCCCAGCTCCTTGCTCCCAAAAAGCTGATAGATTTTATAACGTGTGTGATTATGGCAAGTTTCTTTATAACTGTCCCTCTGTTGACCCTTCTGTGGTGTCAGTTGCCTATGATAAGCCTAAACTGTTGCCTTCTATAAAGTTGTTTCTTTCTGACAAGGACAGCAGAACTATGGAGAGGCTAGATAAGAAAGTGTATACTTCTGCTACCCTGATGTTTAGAGCTGTGAACTGTCAGACACATATGACAAAATATGTTTTGGCTCTTCTCTCTTTCAGGCCTTTTAGGTTATTTCAGATCTTACTGATTCTGAAGGGAAGGCTTCAGCTCTTTCCTAACTAGTGAAATTTTCTCCGGTTGTTTGCCATTCCGTTAAATGCAGCTATGATGCAGCTAATGCCTCATCTAGGGCTGCTGCTTTTGGTTCTGTTTTGAGGAGATATTCCTGGCTCTGACTTCAACCTTTGCCTGACGATATCAAGGCTAAATTTATGGATGCTCCTCTGGATAATGTGTTTGGTGCTGCTGCTGGCTTGTTTAATTCCCCGCAAGAAATGGGTAATACTTTGCAGGATTTGAAACATGTTTTTGTTTTACCTGTTCCAAAATTTCAAAGAAATTGCTTTAACAAGCCTGTTTTTGTTCATAGACAGTCTCGCCTTCCCCCAAGGCAAAAAGGGTTGTAGAAGGGCTCCTTCCTGCTAAGGCTACCCAAACTCCTCCTATCCAGAAGCCTTCTTTTCCTGACAAACCAGGTGCTGTCTGACTATCCTTGCCTTTCTCTTCTCAGCCACATTCCTCTTCCTCTGCATCTTTCCCTGTCCCTTTCAGTTTGGTTAAAGGTCACCCAACGCTCCTGGTTTCTTTCCATAATTCGCCAGGGGTATTTCATGGTTTTGGAAATCTCTTCCCTCCATTTTGGGATTTCCTCAACCTTCTCAGGAACAACTGTCCTTTTTTTCCCCAGAGGTACTTAATTGTCTTTTGGCTCAAGAAATTATTGAAGAAGTTCCAACTCCTCAGAGGGGGGAAAGGATTTTACTCCAGAATCTCCCTGGACCACAAGAAAGAAGGCACTTGGAGGCTATTCTGGATCTCTCTCAGCTAAACACTTTTTGAAGGTTCCTTCCTTTCAGATGTTGTCCTTCAAACCTTGTTTCCTCTTCTGCTTCCTCAGGCTTTTCTAGTTTTCTTGGATCTCAAGGATACTTATCTTCATATTCCTATTCATCCCTTTTCAGGAAGTTTTTGTGTTTCTCTGTTGCTTCCTGGCATTTTTAGTTCTCTGCTGTGCCCTTTCATCTCTCTACTACCCAAAGGGTTTTCATCAAATGCCTTGCTCCCGTTATTGCTTTATGCAGATTGAGGAATACAGATCTTCTCTTAACTACCTGCTTATTCAGGGCTCTTCTCCAGAGGTTTTATTTCAGCAGCTACACTTTATTTGCCTTCTGCAAAGCCTGGGGTTTACTGTAAACTTCTAAATATTATTCCTGACTCCTCCTTAGGATCATGTTTTTCTGGGGTGCAGGTTTCAGACTGTTGCAATGCTGGCATCTCTGCCTCCTCCCAAGGCATTAACTCTGATTACTTTAATGCAATCCCTTCTTTCTTTGGCTTCATTTACACCCAGGGAGTTTCTCAGGTTCTGAGTAAACATGGCTTCTACCATTCCCATGCTTCCTCAGGCCAAGCTTCATATGAGAAAGTCCCAGTGGTTTCTAAAGTCAGTTTGGTTCAACATTCTCACCCTTTAGATTTTCTAGTACCTCTTCCATGTCTCAAGCTGGAACTTCAGTGGCAGATTTAGTAGCTGTCCCTCAACCCAGGGCTGCCTTTTCAAACTCCAGTCCCCTCTCAGGTTCTTTTCACAGATGCTTCAGATGTGGGCTGGGGCCTCCTTTCGTCCTCTGAAAGTGCAGTTCCTTTGATATCTTTGACAAAAGAAAGACAACATCAGTGTGAGAGAGATGAGAGCTCTCTTTATGGCTCTTCAGGCCTTTCATTCTCTTTTCCTTCCAAGGCCCCTCAGAATTTTCATGGACAATAACACAGCAATGTTGTATATTAAGAAGCAGGGGGGACAAGGGGCCGGACTCATGAAGGCTTGCACGGAGTCTAAGAGTAGAGTAAGACTCCATGTAGCCAACATGTCCGATGAGCAATCCAGGAACAGCATTGCAAACAGCCCCTTAAACTGCTCCTACACAGACGGGGCTTGGATATGCAAATTACCTCACTTGCAGCCAAAAGGCATGCAAATGAGGTAAATTTGCGATCCAGGAACCACAGACCTGTCTGAGTAGGAGCCGTGTTATCTGCAGAAATGTACTCGGTTGACAACTGAGTACCGTTTTGCAAATAGCACAATGGACAGCTCCAAATAAAGGTTGCATATGGTTGAGGAAGCATGCCAATGGCCAAATATGCAGCCATTGGCAAATTTCCCTGATGCAAAAAATAAAAATTAATTCTTTTTTTTTTCCTCGATCAGTGAGGTTTAAGCTTAGCACAGCGCCGCGCAAACGGGGTGCACTATAAAAATCATAAAATAAGAAAATAAAAGACACAAATAGGCATTTTATAAGATATCATAATATACAATGCAAATGAATGGCAGGCTGAAGATAACATGGCTACTGAGTAGGGGTTGCTAAGGGGGGAACTCAGTCCAAGAGATGTAATCAAGCATTACTAGGCAATCCTATGCAAATGAGGGTAAGGATAGTGAATCGCAAGTCTACATGGCAAATGAGCACAGTCAGTGGAGTGCAAGACTAGGATAAGGGGAGTAACAGAGTAGGATATAGGTGACATCATGAGGGGGGGTATGTATGACAGTAGCTAATCTCATTGGAGCAGAGTGGCATGTGTTAGCTGTCAGTTGCTCATCACTGGAAGAGGTGTGTCAGTAGATATCCTAGCTAAAGTCAAGAAATAGAAGGTGCACACTGTGGGTATCACCAAAGTTTCTTGGAAAAATGCTTGCAACGTGTATGCGAGCTTGTGCGCGCCTATAAACCCGAATAAGACAGTGTGCACGCGTGTAAGCAGAAGTTAGCATGTGTAATGTTGTCTAAATCTGTGTTAGCATATTTGCACCTGTGTGCGCGCGTTTAAGCATGTGTAGGGCAGTTTAAAGTCTTGTAAGCGCCTTTGCGCTTGTGTGCACACATTTAGGCTTGTGTGCGCATGTGTTAGCGTCTGTGCGCGGTGCTGCCCCCCTGAGGAAATGGAAAGGGAAAAGGAAGCACAACAAACAGTAGGAAGTTAACCAGGAAGAGTCAGCAGAGCTAGCAGGTGGAAATAATCAGAATCAGGCAATTACACAGGCAGTAAACCAGCCCAGCACTTAAAACTCTGCAAACAACTTTTCACCATGTATTCCTCAGAGACACTGCAGCACTGCAGTCAGCTAAGAGAAGTGAATGCTGAAAAAGCTGTACTAAAATGTTAGGGGCTGCCATTGCTGTCATAAAGCGACATATGCAATATGCTGAGGGTGGTGACAATGGTAATGCTGCTGATCAACACCCAGTGCGGAGACAAAGAAGAGTGTACAGGCCCAGGGTAATCTATCAGGGGCTACATGAGCTGGAGATAGTGGAGTGCTATAGAGTGGACAGAGACCTCCTGCAGCAAATTGTTGAGCTGTGCAGGCCACGCCTCACACACAGAACCAACAGAGGGGAACCCATTCCAGTGGAAACCAAGGTATGTGTTGGCCTACGAATACTAGCAAAACAGGTACCTTCCAGAGACCAACTGGTGATATGATGGGGATATCACAGGCATCAGCATCCAGGGTACTGCACCAGTTCCTGGATGCCGTGTCAGCACATGTCGGTGATCATGTATATTTCCCCAATTCCCGTGAGGTATTGGCCAGCAATATGCGTCTCTTCCAGCAAATAGCAGAATACCCTGAGGTAGTGGGTGCAATAGACTGCACGCACATATGCATCAAAGCACCAGCTGGTGAGCGGGGTAGGGACTACATTAACCGCAAGGGCTTCCCCTCCATCAACTGCCAGGTCATGTGTGATGCCCAGGGCATAATACTGAATGTGTGTGCTGGCTGCCCTGGAAGCTACCATGATTCCCATATCTGGCATCTGATGCAGCTGTACCAGACATTTGCCAATGGGGATATCCCACATGGTCACCTAGTGGGGGATGCTGGCTATGCACTGGAGCCGTGGCTGATGACACCCATCAGAAACGCACACACACCTGAACAGGAATGCCATAATGAGGCACACGCACAAACACGAAATGTAATCGAGTGTGTGTTTGGGCTGCTCAAGTCATGGTTCCGGTGCCTGGACGCATCTGGTGGAGCCTTGCAGTACTCACCAATTACATGTACCCAAATTGTCATGGTATGTGCTATGCTACATAATATGATTCTGCGAAAACAGCTGCAGCAGGACCAGCATAGGCCTGGCCCAAACAGCCCCCCACCATTGCCAAGGTCATCACAGGCAGAGCGTGACTTGGAGGAGGAACAACCTGAGCCTGCCCCAGTAGGCAAATGGAGGCGTGCCCAGTATGCTTTGGCCTTGGCAAAGAGGCAATGCATAGCACATACACTGGCTCAGTAGGAACCCTGGAAATGATACCTCTCTCTGACCTGCACATATAGTAAAAGGGATGCCTAAGTTGACACTACCTGCTTCAAACATGTACAGGGAGTGTAGTATGTGCATCCAACATAGGCGGCCCTGCAGCACCACCTGAGGCATGATTGCCATGTGTCAAGCAATTTAAGGTAGTGCTAAACAGCATTTACCACCATGTAGTATATGCAAACAGAATCGCACACACCAACTAGTACAACTGTGGTCAATGTCGAGTAATATTGGGCAATGTCCAGCAAAGTTGGTGAATATACAGCAATGTCGGACAAGCCTGGTCTAAGTAGGGCATAGCAGAACAAAAGCCAGCATGCTTATATTTGCTTAACTGGCCCTTAAGCAGTCTGGTCTGCTCAGTATGGAAATATAAATATAAAGCAGTGATGGGCCTCGAACCCGGGATACTGTGCACCATAGTTAAAGTACTGAACCATTAAACCATGACAGCATTGCACTGTTCAGCCAGTATGAAGGAATGTTGATAAGTCTATGCAAAGTATCTCATGGAAACCCTGCAGGCACAGCACAATCCCTGTTGAGTTATGACACAAAGGTGAGTCCTGCAGTAAGAACCGAACTTGACTTCCAACACTCACAGTATAAATGTTAATATTGGTCATGTTCACACACATCCACAAATGTAGTGGCCTTCAGATCGCAACATACTGAAAGGTCACACTGGGCATGCTCACACACTTGAATAAATGAGACATATGTCAGGCAACAAAACATGGAAAGCCTGAACTGGGCATGCTCACACACTTAGGCCATGTCTGACTACAGCAGTGGGCCACACATACCTGGCAGGTGCAAGTGTTAACCTAGGAACCTCTCACTATCCAGCAATCCACCCTGTGCACACAGTTACACGACAACAGACACTTATATAATATAGTGGAACCCTGTCATGATCAAACATGTTCCGCAGATACCTAAGTTGTTCATAGAAACTGGGAAAGCAAAGACGATAAAGACCTGCAAACAGTATCAGCAATAAATATTGTGCATCCCGAGCAGAAGCATAGGTTCAGAAGTCAATACTAGGCTATCTGCCCTAGGGTATGTACTAGCCTAGCCATAGTGAGTTTGGCTTTTGCAGCCCTGTCAGATTACTACACTGTGCCAGTGAATAGTAGGTCACACAAGATAGCCCATGTACGTTTAGGCTAGTGTGCCTCTGTCTAGCAGGGACACAGAAGATATCCCATGGGTAAACATACGATCACCCATACAGCCGTCAAGATGTCCTCTGTAGGTGGTTAGTGGGTGGCTCTGCCTATGTGAAACTGTGATCACAATCTGGAGTGAGTGGAGGCCCTGGGATAAGAATCTGTCCCTCCAGCATGTCCTATTAACATCTGTGCTGAGGTATATGTCCCTGGAGTGTGTAGCTACAAGGGAGTTGAATATCCTGAGGTGGAGCATGTCCATTAATTCTGGGTTGGGTATTACTGCAAACAACAGGCACACATCATGTCCGAGTAGGTGGTAAGTGACTGAGTAGAGCTGGAGTTACTGCATCTGAACTGTGCAGGTCATCTGTGTGAGTCCCTACATCTACTTGGTGCAGAACTTATAGGTTCATAGGTAGATACTAGGCTATCTGTCCTAGGGCATTTATAAGCCTAGCCAGAGTGTATTTGGCTTCCGTCTCCCTATTAGATTAGTGTCTCTGTAAATTAGGTCACAGAAGGTACCCTTTAAGATTAGTTTGCTGTGCCTCTGTCTAGCAGGGACACAGAAGAGATCCCAGGGGTGAATTTGCGATTTCCCATCCACATGTCCAGAATTGGCTTGAAGAGGGTCAGCCAGGGGCTATGTCTAATATGAATTGGGATTCTATTCCAGAGTGAGGGGAGCCTCTGGGAAATGAATCTGTCCCTCCAGCATGTCCTTTTTATTCTTGTGCTGAGGTTTAAGTCCCTGGAGCATGTATCTCTAAGGGACTTGGATATTTGAGGTGGAGCATGTCCATTAATTCTGGGTTTGACATGGCTTTGCATGTTAGGCATAGATCGCCTCTGAGTAGGTGGTAAGCAACTGAGTAGAGCTGGAGTTTCTTTAGTTGAGCTGCATATGACATCTGTTTGTAGCCCATGATCCTCTTGGAGAGGTACTTTTGGGTCTCTCCAGTTGCAGGTGTCGGGTAAGGTACATCCCAAAAGGGCCATTGTATTCATGTATGGGGCTGATGAGTGACGAGTAGAGGGGCACAATGACCTCTCTTGATCTAGATGCGAACCCTTTTGTGATGAGGTGGCATATATAGAAGGTCTTTGTAACCACTTTGACAATGTGATTATCAAAGGCGAGATTACTATCTACATTGGTCCACAAATCTCAAATTACTACTTCTGTACTTAATGGATTACCACCTATGTGGTAATTTGTGTGCACCTTGTTTTTCCCCAAAGGGGATGACTATGCACTTTTTAGCATGTAGCTCGAGTCCGTGGCTCTGGCACCAAACATCCATCTCTGTGAGACCCTTCTGGAGGATGCTTGTGTCAGCTGGAGAGTTGAATATGGCCTCCAGTTTGCAGTCATCTGTGAACTTTGTCAGCCATAATCCCCCCCCCCGTGTTAGCCTGAACCTCAGAGAAGTATATACCGAACAAGAGAGGTCCCAGAACTGAGCCCTGTGGGACGCCACTTGTAACTGGTTTGGATTCGGACATGGCACCTGCGATTCTGACCATGTGGGTTCTATCCCTGAGCCAGTTTGCAACCCATCTTGCAATATAGGGGTTGATATTTAAGCTGGGAAGCTTATTTATGATGCCCGAGTGGGGTATTGTGTCGAAGGCTTTTGTGAGGTCCAGGTAGGCTGTGTGGACTACCTTGCCCTCATCTATAGCTTTGGTAACTGTTTCAAAGAAATCAACTAGGTTTAAGAGGCAAGATCTGCCCTTAACAAAGCCGAATTGGGTAGGGTCCAGTGTCTGGAGGCTCCCAATGACTTTGTTTATGAGTTCCATGATAATACGCTCCATAGCTGTACAGACCAGACTAGTCAGGCTTATGGGGCAATAGTTCCCAGGGTCCGTTGTGGCACCAGCTTTGTGGAGTGGAACCACTGTAGCTGTATGCCATTATTTGGGTATATATCCTGTAGTAAGGCTAAGTTTGAACAGTGACTTAATGTGAGGGTTCAGTTCTTCTTGGAAACTGTGTAAGACACAGCCTGGGACACCGTCCGGTCCCATAGTTGCTGTGTTTTTTGCTTTGGAGAGGGCAGCTTTCACCTGTGCAACTGTGATTTCAGGGAGGTTACATTCAGTTGGGATAGGCATTTGTTCCTCTGGGGGTGAAGGGGGGGAGAGGTTTGTGCTGAATCTGTCTGCCAGGATGTTGGCTATGTCTGTAGGTTTGGTATATTTTGTACCGTTATGCAACAATTCAGAGCATATCTGGGAGTTTCCACCCATATTATGGACATAACTAAAGAAGGGCTTGTGATTATCTTTAGTGTCTAGGGCAATTTCCCTTCCGAAACTGGCCTTTGATGATTTTATGAGGTATCGAAGTTTCTTGCTAATACTGATCAGAGATGCCTTCCATTTTTGGGATTTTGCTCTGTCATGTAGTAGCTTTCTCCTTCTGTTGTATAGCTTATTTATGGCCGTGGTCCACCAAACAGGTCTCCTGTTTTTGGAGGAGTGAGTCTTCGTTTTATTTGGGATAGCACGATCCATGCATTCCTGCAGGTGCTCATAGAATGCATTTGTAAAGGATTCTGCGGATTGGCCTGTATTATCCTCTGGGCCGTGGGCTTTGAAGGATTCCACCTCAGTCTTGAGAAGTGCAAAGTTGGCTTTTGAGAAATTCTTTACAGTGATTTCCTTGGCTAGGGGTGGGGACGGGATATGGATGTCCATGGAAATTTGTTAATGGTCTGATCTTACCAATGAGGGGTTTACCTCTGGTGTGGAACAGAGTCCCCATGTTGGTGATGACCAGGTCCAATATGTTCCCTCTTGTGGGAGTGGTGACCAGTTGTTAAATCGCATTACAGTTTATAACTTCAAGGTACCATTGGGCGAGTGTGTTTGGGCATGAGTAGTTGTCGCAGTCAATGTTTGGGTAGTTGAAGTCACCCAATAACATAGTTTTAGGAGAGACCTTGATATTTTCCAGTGTTCTCAGGAATGCCAAGTGGGGTTCCTGTAATAGGGAGGGTGTTCTGTAGCATGCTACAAACTGAAAGGCAGTTTGGCCCGCTGTTAGTTGCACATGGATGGTTTCTGATGCTTCGTGCAGTGCCACTAACCTGGAGGTGTAGGTATATTTGATGAATATAGATACTACCCCTCCTTTTGTGCTTCGGTCCGAGTTTTGAGTCTGAAATGCATGGTATGAGTTATAACCTGGTAGTGCTGGGGTGCTCTCAGGAGCCTTGAACCAGGTTTCTTTTACTGCACAGACATCAATATTCTGCATACTGAGGAGATCCTCGAGTGCATGCATCTTGAGGTTTAGACTTCTGGCATTGAGTAGCATTACCTGGGTCATCTATGGAGATGGGTTTTCCCTTTGAGCCTTGCCTAAAAAATGCACTATGGGGATGGCAAGAGGCATGGCCAGTATACGAAAGCCTATGGGTGACAGGTGCAAGCCATCCCTAGCGAAGCAACATGGCTTGTCGGGCATGCCATCCCAGGCTGACAGACACTGGATCCCCATTGAATGACACCAATATTTTAGACAATTGTTGAAACTGATCATTTTGTCTTTATACGCTGGCATCATTCTTGGTGAGGGCAAGATGCTACTCAAGGTCAGGGTCATACCAGCCTGGGCTACATGATCAGAGAGCTCCTCTATGTCTCTTTTCTTGTAGTCCAGGGAGGTAAGTCTCATGTCATTCACACCTGCATGGACAATGACGGAGTCATACTTGTACTTGCTTTGGAGTGACCTGAGTGCTTGCTTTATGTGGTGGATCCTGGCACCTGACAGGCAGCTTACAGTGACCTTCTCCTTGTTCAGTCAGTTGAGTGGGACATCAGTGTGCTGGACAATAGAGTCCCCTATAACAAGTGTATTTGGTGTGTTGTTTGGCCTTAAGGGCTGTGACTGTGAGGCACACTGATCTTGTGAGATATGTGATCCATGGGTATTGTTGAGGAGTGGCTGTTGCTTTGGTATCTGTGGCCAGTACAGTTGCTGCAGGTGTTGGGTAAGGTACACCCCAAAGGTGGCATTGTAACCAAGCACGGTTGTTATTAGTATAGGGGCACAATGACATCACTCGATCTAGATGTGAAACCATATGGGATAAGGTTGCTTATATAGAAGGTCTGTCCAACCACTGTGGCAACATGAATGTCAAAGGCGACAGTACAAATAAGTCATGTCCCCAATCACCTAACAACACCTACCGTATGTAATGGAGTACTACCTATGTGTTAATGTGTGGGCATGTTGTTATTCCCGAAGGAATTGACTATGCAACTAATGGCATTTAGCTGTAGGCCATGGCTCAGGCACCAGTCATCCATCTCTGTGAGACCCTGTTGGAGTATGCATGTGGCAGCTGGAGGGGTGATTATGGCACCCAGTTTGCAGTCAAGTGCAAACAAGGTCAGCCATATTCCCCCTGTGGTAGCCTGTACGTCAGACAAATATATACTGAACAAGAGAGGTCCCAGGACTGAGCCGTGTGGGATGCCATGTGTAACTGGTGTATAGTCAGACATGGCACCTGCAATTCTGACCATGTGGGTGCTATCCTTGATCTAGGTAGCAATCCATCATGTGAGATATGTGTTCAAATCGATGCTGGTGAGCCTATGCATAATGGCCCAGTGGGTTATTGGGTGGAAGGGTTTAGCAAGCTTCAGGTAGGCTGCGTGTACAACTGTCCCTATGTCGATGGACCTGTTAACCGTCTAAAGAATACAAACATGTTCAAGAGGCAAGATCTGCCCACAACAATGCTGAAATGTGTAGGACACAGTGTCTGTAGGTTCCTGATGTCTATGTTTAAGAGTCCCATGACAATACGCTCCATAGCTTTGCATAACAGGATAGTCAGGATTATAGGGCAATATTGTCTGTGGCCCGTTCTGGCACCAACTATGTGGAGTGGGACCACTGTCGCTGTACACCATTCTGTGGGTACATATCCTGTAGTAACTCCGATATTGCACAGTGATGTAATGTGAGGGTTACGTCTGTCATGAAGCTCGTTTAAGATGCAGGCCGGGACACCAACTGGTCCCATTGATGCTGTAATGTATGCTTTGGGGAGGGCAGCACTCACCTGTTACTGTGTGGTGTCAGGGAGATTACACTCTGTTGGGATGGATAGTTGCTCCCTAGGGAAGATGGGGGGAGACATGTGCACTGAACCTGTTTGCCAGGATGTTGGCTATGCCAGTGGGTTCAGGGTAAGTGTAGTCAGTATGCAGTAACTCACAGCATATCAGTGAGTGTCCACCCAGGTTCCTGACATAACTGACAAAGGCCTTGTGATAGTCCTACGTGTCTGGTGCAATTGTCTGTGAGAAGAAGACCTAAGATAAGTACATGAGTGATCATAGCTGTCTGCTAGTACAGATCACAGATGCTTTCCCCATCTGGGATTGTGCTCTATCATGTAGTAGCTTCCTCCTGACATTGTGCAGCTTATTAATGGCTGGTGTCTACCAGACAGGTCCCCTGCCATTGGAGGAGTGAGTCTTGTTGTTATTTGGGGTAGCACAATCCATGCAGTCCACTAGGAGTCAATAGAATGTGTATGTAAAGGATTCAGCAGTTGGAGCTGTATTTGACACTGTCTCAGGGTCTCTGAAGGATACCACCTTGCTTTGGTGAAGTGAGACATTGGCTCATCAGAAGTTCAGCAAGATTACCCAGGATGGGTGTGTGGAGTGTATATGTATGTCCAGTGAGATAGATGTATGTTCCGACCTTACCAATGAGGGGTATATTGCTGGTGTGGAACATAGAGTCCCCATGTTGGTGATGATCAGGTCCAATATGTATTCCCCCTTGTGGCTGTGGTGACTGGTTATGCCATAGCATATGAATTTACAAATTGTAGCGACTGTAGGGCGAGGTTGTTGCGGCTTGAGTAGTATCCCCAGTCAATATTCGTGTATCTGATGTCACCCAATATAATGGTGTTTGTGGAGACCATCATATCCTCCACTGTTCCCAGGAAAGCCGAGTGTGGTTCCTGGGTATGGGAGGGTGGTCTGTAGTAGGCAACAAACTGAAAGGCAGTTTCGCACAATGGTAGTTGTATATGTATGGTCTGTGATGCTTAGTGCAGTGCCACTAACCCGGAGGCGTGTGCATCTGTGATGTATATGGATACACCCCCTAGTTGTGTTGCCCGTTCCAAGTCCTGTGGTCAGAAAGCATGGTATGAAACATAACCTGGTAGTGCTGGTGTTCATATGTGACCCTGAACTAGGCATCTGTTAGTGCACATATATTGCTGTCCCCCATATTGAGGGGAGTCCTGAGTGGCCGCAATATGAGGGTAACACATCTGGTGTTGAGCAGCATTACCCTTAGTGTTATTTAACCTGTAATGTCTATGTAGATGGGTTTGTCTTTTGAGCCCTGCTCAACAAATGCACTATGGTGGTAGAAAGAGCCTTAGCCAGCATTCAAAGGTCCAAGGGTGACAGGTGCAAGCTGTCCATAGTGAAGCTACGTGGCATGTTGAGCATGTCACCACAGGCTGACAGACACTGTATCCCCTATGAATGACACCAATCTGTTAGCCAAGTGTTAAACGTGATATGTTTGTCTGTATACTATGACATCATACTTGGTGGGTGTAAGATGCTAGACAAGGTCAGGGTCATATTGGCCTGGGCTACATGATGACACTGTTCCTCCATGTACCATGTCATGTGGTCCAGGGAGTAACGTCTGAGGTTTTACGCACCAGCATGGACAATGATGGTGCCAGTCCTGTACTTGCTTTGTAGTGACCTGACTGCATGTGTTATGTGGCAGATCCTGGCACATGACAGACAGCACAAAGGGACTATTCCCTTGTATGGGCTGGTGAGTGGTATGTCAGTGTGTCTGACAATAAGTCTCGCCTATCACAAGTGTATTATGTTTGTTGTTTAGCCTGAAGGCAAGTGTCTGTGTGGAACACTGACATTATGAACTATGTGAGATGTGGGTATTGTAGTGGGGTAGCAGTTGTGTCTGTGCCTGCTGTGGAGGTCTCTGCTGCTTAGGCAGAGTTCATTTACAGCATCCGAGTATGTGTATGTGTGATAATGTGGTTTGAGTGCTGTCGCCAGAGGATATGTGAGACTGATATGTGGTGTGTGTGGTTATCCTCACCATCTGATAGACTATGCCAGTCATGGGTCGAGAGAGTTCAGCACCTTGTATGTCTCTATAGGTGCATCTCACACATATATCTGGGATTGTTGTGAGGAGGAGACTGTTGTTGGTGTACATGAGGCAGATGTGACATTGTGTCTACATCACAATATTCACCAGCTGGACTGGAGAGTGCACACAAAGCTGACCCCTGGACATGCCGGGATATCATCATGACATACTCTGTAGCCAGATGACAAAGGATCAGTAGGGTGTTAAGTGTGTATAGGAGTATAACAGGGATTAGTGCTCGGGTTTGTTGGTGTTCTGTAAAGAGTAGCTGAGAAGGAGTCCAGACTGAATCATGACACCTCCGACAGCTATGTCATATATAGCAATGTACACACATATATGTCATGAGTCAGGGTCAACTGTACCTGACTGACAATGCCGACATCCTGACAGACAGGCCCATATATACATACCCACCTCCCACGACAATAGTCCATATCATCATACCAGGAGATATCACATGTAGAATGGATGAACAGCTACCCCAATGCTAAAAGCATGGCATCAAGTGGACTACATTGATTCCCAATATGTGTCATGCATAAACTACAGAACAAACAGATCCTGCACCTGAACAGTCAGCTGAACCTCCCCCCTACACAGGATGTGGAACCATTGAATGTGTTACAGCAACATATGGCACTCCACACAAGTGTTGGTGCACAACACACCATGGGAAGTACAGTCCAGTATGCCTATGAAGTATGATCTGCAAGGCCATGGAGTCCATCATTGTTGAAGTCATAAACCGAGCTATTGGAAGCTGACATACACACAACCCTACTAACCGTGGTATGTTCATGTGCAGATCATGGTTCCCAAACATGCTAGACTGTTTGCAAGGCAGCCACACAGGACATACATCACTGAACACAGCTACACGTCTCACATACACTTTGAATAGCCCTTTATCAACATCCCAGACACATGTAGTACCCACAAAACCAACAAGCTGTGCATAAATATGTGTTGACATATGAAGGAATGTCGATGTGTCCACAGATATATCACACAAGGTAAGGATTATGAGTCCCTGTTCCAGCTGTTGACACCTGATGACCCCCATGGACCATTCCTGGAATGGCATAAAACAAAGTGTACACACGTTACCATGTCCAGTCTAATGATGTCACCACCCTAGAAATACAGACAGAGAAGGGAGACCACCCAGTAAAGCAAATAGTGCACTGTGCTAATGCGTCTCTCTCTAGTATCATAACCTAGTTAGGTAGGGGTTTGAATCCTGCAAATGCTGACTGTGTCTGTGTGTGTGTGTGTGTGTGTGTATGTGTGTGCAATTCTCCATGAAAAGAGTGGCCTTTTTGAAGACTGGGAAAACACACTAAAGATGTACATTCCTCTTTGGAATGACTGATGATGTCACCACCCTAGAAATACAGACAGAGAAGGGAAACCACCCAGTAAAGCAAATAGCGAGCCGTGCTAATGCGTCTCTCTCTAGTATCATAACCTAGTTAGGTAGGGGTTTGAATCCTGCAAACACTGACTGTGTGTGGGGATGTGTGCAATTGTCTTTGAAAGGAGTGCCCTTTTTGGAGACTGGGAAAACACACTAGAAGATGTACATTCCTCTTTGGAAAGACTGATGATGTCACCATCCTAGAAATACAGCAGGAGAAGGGAAACCACCCAGTAAAGCAAATAGCGTGCGCCGTGCTAATGTGTCTCTCCAATATCATAACATAGGTAGGTAGGGGTTTGAATCCTGCAAACGCTGACTGTGTGTGTGTGTGTGTGTGTGTATGTGTGCAATTTTCTTTGAAAGGAGTGCCCTTTTTGGAGACTGGGAAAACACACTAGAAGATGTACATTCCTCTTTGGAAAGACTGATGCTGTCACCATCCTAAAAATACAGCAGGAGAAGGTAAACCAGCCAGTAAAGCAAATAGCGCGCCGTGTTAATGCATCTCTTTCCAGTATCATAACATAGTTAGGTAGGGGTTTGAATCCTGCAAAGTGTGTGTGTGTAGTTTCCTTTGAGAGGTGTTCCTTTTTGGAGACTGGGAAAACCCAGTAAAGGAGGTACATTCCTCTTTGGAAAGTCTGATGATGTCACCATCCTACAAATTCAGCAGAAGGTGGTAAACCAGTCAGTAAAGCAAATAGCACGCTGTGTTAATGCGTCACTCTCTATTATCATAACATTGTTAGGTAGGGGGTTTGAATCCTGCAAATGCTGACTGTGTGTGTGTCACTGTTGGTCAACACGGTGTGGGTTTTGCTTTTACTATGGTATGACATAGTATGATGACAACAGTAAGTGCATTGCAGACATCAGGTATCTGTGTGGCAAATTTATATGTGTACATGTCCCCTCAATCAGTACATAGGTGTGAAGCCTGCATACTACATGAATACATTTGTTTCCATTGACAGGTTGTGCCGCTGCTACTCAGATCGTAGGTCACATATGTGTGTATGTGACATGGCCATCCACTGTCGTGTTCTGTGACCAAGGTTATCTGTGGCACACACACCCATGACAGTTACTTAAGAGTAGTGTGAGGGAGGGTATATGGCTGGGGTATATGTCAGACATGGTCATACACAACAAAGTCTGCCAAGAATGGACAGTCTTTATAGGTGTATGACTGCCTTGTGGATATGCATTCAGGCCTCTAATGTCTGTGATACACCTTGGGACTCCACAATACCTATGGATATGTGGATACGAAGGGGCACATGACATAACATGGGTCTGTATGTACACAATGGTACCAGACATACATGTTGAGGGCTACCACCGGTGTGGTACTGATGGGATAGTATGTATAGTACATGAGGATGACTATACCATAGTCAGCTTACTGCTATACAGCATGTATCACACAACAGGTATCTCTCTGTATGATACCCTTGTGTAGGATATGTGTCCCATCCAGGGAATGCATTGTAGGCCATTCCATGCATTCCCAGATTTGGATTGACACATCCCTAGTGTGTCTACATGTACCTAAGGGGGCTATATGACACACAGATGTGGTCACAGTAATGGGTGGCGGTCATCACCACTGGTTAGTGTTATAGTGTAGCACCGGAAGGATCCAATTGATACTGGGTTCCCTACTACTGTGTGTCATTTGTCAGGACATCATCCAATGATTGCTTATAGTCATGCTGTTGAGGTTGTGTATACTACCAGACTGCAAATCATTGACTGATATTAACGGTATCACCCGCAGCATAGTGTCAACCCATGTCATACACACGTCTATCCATGTTAGTACATAACTGTAGTAGAATGCATACTGGCCATTGAAAGATTCCATGGGATGTTAATAATGTGTACGGCAGGGTATACCACACATCCCATGTGTCCACTATGCACGTACATCCAGTCAGTGCGCACCCACCATGTTCACAGATGTACACTTGCTAATCTGTACTGCACACATCACACACGTACTGTCCACTCGCTAACACATGCTGGCAACACATCTCACATCAGTCAAGTGGCATATGGGTGGATAATACATACTCAGACTTAACAGTGGTGTAAACAATGCTACATTGACAAACAGAGCTTTGATGCATAATGTCTGCTCGGATATACCTACAAGAATGTAGTTAGACTTCCTTGTTGACAACTCACTATTATTGCTACACTGCTATAGTGTCACCCTGTGCATCAGCATCATGTTAGCCTGTCCCTCCGTCAATAATGCAGATGACAGGAGGCGGCACAGGTATCATCATATGCACAGGGCATTTTGTTGTTTGCCAGAGCCTGATATTGTCCCATCCAATCGACATGTGTGTGTGTGTGTGTGTGACAACAGTACAGCATGGGCCAATGTTGATGTAATGTGTGTGTGTATGTGTGAGCTCTAGTTGTTTGCTTAATGTGTGTGTGTCTGCATGCACACAGCTCCACCATGTGGCTGCCATATACGGTGGTTTGTGGGACAGCCACAGACTGTACCTGCTTAGCTGTACAGATCACTGTCTCTGACCATGAACACAGTACCTGTGCCTGGCAGGGGTGCTACGGATGGTATCGGGTACCAATCCTGACTGGGTACTGTCATCAGAGGCAGAGGTATGACGACTGGACCCATGTCCATGCTGGGACTGGCCAGAGCCACGTGCATGTGGTCTACTGGGATGGACAATGGACAGGTCAGTACTGCCACTACGGGAGCGGCTGTGAGCTGTGGGCCATCTGCAACCACTACCAGCTGTTGCTGGCATGCATCCGTGTCGATGTCGCAACCGTCCCGCACGGTCCTGGCTTGAGGAAGACATGTTGTGGAGGGCATCTATTGTCTCCCCCCAACATCTATCAATGACCTCGGTGTATGTCCGGATGGCACTGGCAAGGTCACGGATGCTGTCATTGATAGCGGTGTTATGTGCCCTCTGCGCCCTAAGTCCCTGCCTGGTGTACCATTCCATACGTGCCTGAGCCTGCATTACAGCCCGGAATATAGTGGTCATCATAAGACCTGTGAGGGCACACCTGCCAGGGTCAATACGTCCAGTGGTGCTCCCCCGAGAACCCCTGGACCTCCGCCTATGTGGTACCGTTGCGGGTCTACGGCTATGGCTGCTGTGAGGGGATGCACGTGTCATGGGTACCACACTCTCCTGGTCAATGCCAACTATATGCTGTCCCTCCCCTATGGCCATTGGTGGTGAGGGATGTAATGGCAGTATGAGTGTGCGCATGGATGGTGTTGAACACTGTGTACTGTCGATTGATGGACCGACAGACCCTATCAAATCTCCCTGTGCCAAAATACATGTCTCATCATCACCACTATCCGTGGCAGTGGCTTCAGGTTGCCTGCTGCTTTCGACAAGCCCTACCTCAGCACCTGTGAGAGGAAGACAGGAAACACAAGTTACGGTCTGCACACATGCACACATGCACACATGAACACAGGCACACAGGAACACATGCACACTCCTCACTACAGCAGATACACACACAACAGACTTCCAAATCATACTCAATACTGGTTGAAGGTGGGTGACAGTATCACAAGGCAAACAGTCACGCACACGTGTCAACATGCAGAATAAGTGTTGCTCAAGTCCATGCAGTGTGAGTGTAGACAGCCATAGTTGATGACAGTGTACATGGCTGTGGTGCATGTGTGTACATGTTCAGTGATTGCCTACACCCTGGAACACAATGTGTACAAGGACACAACATTTCTGTGCAAGTATTATAAGCTCTGCAATGTCCTGTGCACCATCACACACAGGTATACATACCATGGCTGTGTGTGTTATCTGTGTGTCACATGTGTTTCAATGTCTGATTGCAGTGTCTGTGTCTGTAGCAGATAATTGTGGACACAGGTGTATCACATGCATGCTATGTACACACACGGGATGGGTGGTGCATGTATATGTGATGGGATACCAATCCTGGACATGGCCATTGTAATAGTATGGGTTGTAGTACCATTAGCCATCATCATCATGCATCATGTGGTCACTCAAGGCCACTAAAGTGTGCTAGACCACCTCCTAGCAAGCTGTACCTGAACCACAGTGCTGTGGCTAAGTTCACAATTACACAGCCATGTTGCACAAGGGTGTGTGAGGTGTCTAATAGGGAGCATTGCCTAACATGACTGTGTTATGTGTTGAGGAGTGTTGCACAGCCCCATTCTAGGCCCCTACCCCTCAGGTATGGTATGTGTGGTGTGTGGATGGCATGTGGGATACTGAAGTATGACCTGCCAGCGTGTGTCCGGTTACACTATGTGTAGCATGTTGAGGTGTACTGCGCATGACAAACGAGTTATGTTGTGTACATGTGTGTCAACTATGCCTATCCAATGTGCAGTACAGTGGTGCCACATTTGTGTCTGATGCTTTGTGCATTGCATGTGAATGAGGCAGCTACTGACATTACTGAGATGTTTCACGTCTCACAGCAAACCTGAACAGCATGCATTATGCGTAGGTGTGTTATGTGTACATGGCCTACACCTCACCTATGACATGCACAGTTCAATACCAAGTTTAAAGTGTTAACACACTCACCAGCATGTAACGTCTGCCCTGCTGTCACACCAGAGGGACCTGCAAGAATATGACAGTTTGTCGGTGGCCACACCTGTGGCATTGCTACTGTGAGTGTGTTAAACTACAGTAGAACAACAGGCATAGCTGTACAGATACTATTCACATTATCAGTATTGCACACAATAGGCAGCAC